>NW_011494861.1:22205417-22256054 GCF_000754665.1 Bison bison bison
TTCAGCTTCAGCATCAGTCCCTCCAGTGAACACCCAGGACTGATCTCCTTTAGGATGGACTGGTTGGATCTCCTTGCAGTCCAAGGGACTCTTAAGAGTATTCTCCAACACCACACTTCAAAAGCATCAATTCTTCGGCACTCAGCTTTCTTCACAGTCTAACTCTCACATCCATACATGACCATTGGAAAAACCATAGCCTTGACTAGCCGGACCTTTGTTGGCAAAGTAATATCTCTGCTTTTCAATATGCTGTCTAGGTTGGTCATAACTTTCCTTCCAAGGAGTAAGTGTCTTTTAATTTCATGGCTGCAGTCACCATCTGCAGTGATTTTGGAGCCCAAAAAAATAAAGTCTGACACTGTTTCCACTGTTTCCCCATCTATTTCCCATGAAGTGATGGGACCAGATGCCATGATCTTCGTTTTCTGAATGTTGAGCTTTAAGCCAACTTTTTCACTCTCCTCTTTCACTTTCATCAAGAGACTTTTTAGTTCCTCTTCACTTTCTGCATAATGGTGGTGTCATCTGCGTGTCTGAAGTTAGTGATATTTCTCCCAGCAATCTTGATTCCAGCTTGTGCTTCTTCCAGCCCAGCATTTCTCATGATGTACTCTGCATATAAGTTAAATAAGCAGGGTGACAATATACAGCCTTGACGTACTCCTTTTCCTAATTGGAACCAGTCTGTTGTTCCATGTCCAGTCCTAGCTGTTGCTTCCTGATCTGCATATAGGTTTCTCAAGAGGCAGGTCAGGTGGTCTGAAAAGTAGTAAGCAAATATGAAAACAACTTGGTTTGCATACTGCTTCCTCTCACTGTACTATTTGTAAAGTCTTAGATAGTAGTCAAGCAGTCAATAGTAGAGAACCAGTAGAATATACTGAATGAGAGTATAGGCTTTGGATCAAATACACCTTGGGCATGTTACCTGATAACAAAGTTCCCACTTCATAAGAAAGCTTTAAGAGAGTATGTGTTAATAAGTTCCTTAGTGAGGAATGAGAGAGCGAGGGCAGAGACAGACTAGAAGTGTTAACTCTAATGGAAGCTGCAGCACAAATACAAAAAAAAAAAAACCCAAAGTACCAAGGGTTCTTTACTGACCAAAAGATTTTGTTTCCCTATCAACTTTTTTTTTTTTTTTTTTTTGCTTAAAGTCATTAGAGATAGAGATTGCTTAAACTTTTTATTTTTAATTAAATCTCAAAGTGAGTTGTGTCTTCCCTGGTGGCTCATTCGGTAGAGTCTGCCTGCAATGCAGACCCAGGTTCAGTCCCTGGGTCGGGAGGATGCCCTGGAGAAGGAAATGGCAACCCACTCCAGTATTCTTGCCTAGAGAATTCTATGGACAGAAGAGCCTGGTGGGCTATAGTCCATGGGGTCATAAAGAGTTGGACACGACTGAGTGACTAACACTTTCACTTTTCACTTTCAAAGTGAATTGATACTGTAATTGATGAGATGATTCTGGATTAAATATTTGAATAGATGTTTCAGAAGTACTGGTAAAGTTTGGGATAGTGCAGGTTGTACTCTTATTTCTAATACCCAATTTGAAAGAAAAGGCATCAAATGAAGGTTTTTATAAAAAGGCATCACAGTCTTAGACTCTGAGATTGAGTTATTTCACATGGCTCTTTTAGATCTGATATGTTATACAAGTTTAGAATATTGATTGGCAAGTTGTGTGGAAAATGGTGGGAGAGATTTTAGCATACCATCTTTCTCTGTGCATACCTCCTGTTATATATCCTTTCACCTCCTTCTTAGATCTGTTAATCATAATGTATAGTATTGTCATTTTTCTAACATCTATATTTTATTTTTATATTTTTACTCAAGTCTTATTACTGTATACTACTGATATTATGACTACTTAAATCTTATACAATCTTGTTTCCAGTTTTAGGTGTCTATAATTTTAACATGTGTTTGTTGCTTAATATTTTTCAGTTTAACTAAGAAAAAAGTTCCTACCCATATGAATGTAGTACCTGAAGGTATTTTACAGCTTTATAAAGTAAGCATTTGAGAGAGTATCAAAAACTTATGGGATCCTTATATTGTAGAGTAATTATGGTCAGTAGCATTCCATTTAGTTCAAGAAATGAAACTGTTTTCTCTCTGCAGGAGAGAAGATGAAAACATAATTTTATACATTCTAGAAATATTATTTTGTTATATTACTAAAGGAATGAGAAAATGTAGAAGTCAATCTTTAATAAAATCACTGAAGAGGTCATTTTGTTATGAAAGAGTCAGTAAATAAGGATCTATACAGATGATAAATTGCATTAAGTACAATTTAATAATTGAATTTTTTTTTTCATTACATCTGTCACATCTATTTTATTCAGCAAACATTTATAAAATACCTATTGTATGTCAGGCTGTGCTGGATGCCTGGCATGCATAGATGAACATAAGATATCTTTTTTTACTAATTTTTTTAAATTGAAGTATAGTTGATGTACAGTGTTCCAGTGTTCCAGGTATACAGCACTGGATAATCCCAGGGTACATTCCTTGGGATTATCCACATAGGCAATAATGTCAGCTGCAATAAGGGACAGTTTTATTACTTTCTTTCCAATCTCTACGCTTTTTGCTTCTTTTTTACCCCCCCCCCCCCCCACCTTATTGCACAGACTTGAACTTCCAATACTGTTGAATAAGAATGGTAAGAGCAGATATCCTTGCCATGTTTCTAATCTGCTGCTGCTGCTAAGTCACTTCAGTCGTGTCCAACTCTGTGCGACCCCATATAGATGGCAGCCCACCAGGCTCCTCTGTCCCTGGGATTCTCCAGGCTAGAACACTGAAGTGGGTTGCCATTTCCTTCTCCAGTGCATGAAAGTGAAAAGTGAAAGTGAAGTCGCTCAGTCATGTCCGACCCTCAGCGACCCCACGGACTGCAGCCTTCCAGGCTCCTCCGTCCATGGGATTTTCCAGACGAGAGTACTGGAGTGGGGTGCCATTGCCTTCTCAGAGTTTCTAATCTTAGGGGAAAGCATTTAGTTTGTTGCCATTAAATACAATAAATAAAATTTCCTCAGCTAATGCTGTAGGGTTTTATTGAGGAAGCTTTATCAAGGTGAGGAAGTTCCTCTCTATTCCTCTTTTTCTGTGAGATTTTTTTTAATCATGAATAGGTGTTGGATTTTTTTTCAAATGCTTTGCCTAGATCTTTTGATATGATCCTGTCATTTTTCTTCTAAGTTTTAACCAATTAAAATGGTGAATTATATTAATTTTTGAATACTGAAACAGCATAGCATCTCTGGAATAAACCCTACTTGGTCATGGTATATAATTTTTCTTACATGTTGCTAAATTCTGTTTGCTAATATCTTGTTAGAGATTTTTGTATCTGTGTTCACAAGGGATATTGGTCTGTATTTTTCTTTTTGTGTGCTGTCTTTGATTTGGGCATAGGTGTAAAACTAATTTCATAAATTGAGAGGTTTTGTTTCTTCTAATTTGTGGAAGGTTTCTTCTTTAATAGTTTGGTAGAATTCTCCAGTGAAACTGTCTGGACCTGGAGTTGTATTTTGGGGCAGTTTTTAAATTAGAAATTCAGTTTCTTTGTCTTTTAAAGAATTTGGTCTATGTCATCTAAGTTGTTGAAATTTGTGGGGGTAGAGTTAAATATAATATTCCCTTATCTTTTTGATGTCTTCAGAGTTGGTAATGATAATCCCCTGTTTTATTTCTGATGTTGGTAATTTGTGTCTACTCACTTTGTCAGCTATTAATTGATCTTTTCAAGGAATCAGCTTTTTCATTGATTATTTTCCTCGTCAATTTCATTGATTTCTGTGTTTATTATTTCCTTCCTTCTACTTGCTTTGGATTTATTTTCCTTTTCTTTTTCTAGGTTCTTGAGGTGGGTTCTTAGATTATTGATTTGTTATTTTTTTCTGTTTTCTAATGTATGTAGTAGTATGTATAATTATATGTATGATGCCATGCATTTTCCCCTCAGCACTGCTTTAGCCACATCTCCCAAATTTTGATATATTTTCATTTAGTTCAGTGTATTCTTTAAATATCCATTGAGACTTTGTCTTTGATCCATGAATTATTTAGTAGTGTGTTGTTTAGTTTCCGAGTATTTAAATTGCTTTTTTTTTTTTTTACTATTGACTTTTGTGGCAGGTCTTGCTATATGTTCATTGGGCACTTGAAAAGAATCTCTGTTCTGCTGTTGTAGGTTGGAATGTTTATTAGATCCTATTAACAAATGATGTTGTTGAGTTCTGTATCCTTACTTACTTTCTGTCTGCTTGTTCCATTAGTTGTTGATGAGGAGAGTTGAAATCTCTAACTGTAATTGTAGATTTATCTTTTTTTTCCCATTCAATTCTGTCCATTTTTGCTTCACACATTTTGCTATTCTGGTTGGTTGGTGTAGACATAATCAATGAGGCTTGCTGCATCTTCTTTGTGCCTTTATTCTGTTATGCTTATATAATGGCCCTATCTGTTTCCACTAGTTTTCTTTGGTCTGAAATCTGCTTTATTTGATAGCCTTCTTGTGGTCATCATTACTTTGCTTTTAGTTTTGAGAAGTTTAATTATAATGTATCTTGGCTTTAGGTTTATTTTATTTGAGGTTTGCTCAACTTCTTGAATCTGTAGCTTTGAGTCTCTTACCAAAAGTTTGAGGAGTTATCAGCCATTATTTCTTTAAGTGTTTCTTCAGCCCCTCTCTATTCTTTCCTTCTGGGCTCTGATGACACAAATGCTAGATCATTTTTTACGTTTCCATGGGTCCTGAACTGCCGGGAGCTGGCGAGAGACACTCCACTCATGGCAAAGATCATGAGGAAGGAGGCTCGGCATACGCAAAGGCGGGATCGAGCCTCAGGAGGCTCCCTGAATATTCTGGAACATCTACCCCCAAAAAACCAGAGTCTGCCTACTTTATTGCTTTGTGCTCTCACCTCTGACTTTAGTGGGGGCTGTCCCCCACCACCATCTCGCTCCCTCTGACAAAGAGTTAACTTACAGCTCCAATTAATAAAGTTCCTGGGCATTAGGAGTGTTTGAATCTAAACCCCTCAGATAGCTCTAACTCGCCTGACAAGTTTACCCAGACTCCTACAGCTATGCATACGATTGTTTACAGTCTCTCAGCCTCAAGAGGCATGGGAAGCTTAAGATATTCAAATAGCTTAGAGCCTCTCAGAGAGTTAGAAACTGTCAGAATAAAACTAGTAAAAGATTTCATTGATGAGCCAATGCTTGCTGCCAAGTTTCCACATCCCCTGTATTGTATCCTTGAATATGTATTCATTAATATAGCTGGTATGTAGAAAAAATAAGTAGTGGCCTTGGTATTAGCCACTTTAGATCCTTAAGGTAATAAATTCTTTCCTTTGTTGTAAACCCAATACACCTCTGCCCTATAGGAATGCAACTTTATCTAACACCTTCGGAAGATGGCGCCAAACCTTAAAATAATTACTCTTAGAGAAAATAAGTCTTACGGTTGACAAACCTTTGTCAAGAGTCATAAAATGTTAATAGGCCTTCTGGCCAGAAGATGATGTAAATCACCTAAAGCATTTGTATACGATAAATTTGCAGGAAAGAAACCCTAGTTTATGATAAGGATCAAAGACTGCTCACTTTGCATGATTTCACATCCCCTATTATCCACTATGTGTAACTTAGGGTATAAAAGACCCTGTTGAAAATAAAGCTACGGGCCTTGCTCACCTAAGCTTGGTCTCCCCATGTCATTCTTTCTTTTCACATTCCGGCTGAGTCTCCATCTGGAGCGCGGAGGTCCTCTGCGACCATTTATTTGCCTGGGCTTCTAAGACCCACTCGAGAAGGTGTCTAAGGTGGGGCACCTTCCGCTATTCGAGAGGGTGCCTGCGGCCTCTGTGGTCAGAGCTAACCTGGTGTCACAGGTTATATTGATTTTCCGCGTAAACCAAGCTACTCAGCCTCTTTTCTCCACTGAATTTTCCTACTGAGCTATCCTCATTCTATTACTCTTTATATCTCTAATTAATATTTAAATAAATCGCCGACACCGTCTCTCCTTCGAATACCCTGGATCAGCCGGGGCTGGACCCCGGCACTGAACCTCTTCTCTTTTCTTCTTTTTTTAAATCTTATTTTCTTTCCAGTGTTTAAGATGGGTAGTTTCTATTCTTCTGTTTTCCAGTTTGCAGACTCTTTCCTCTGTCTTCTCTACTCTGCTGTTATGTCTTCTGTTTTCTGAGACTAGGTATTTCCTTGGTGAGGCTTTTAATTTTTTTATTGTTTCAAATATTTATTTAATTGTTCATTAAAGCATTTTCATTAAGTAATTCCAGCATATCATGTCATTTTTGGCATCTACTGATACACTTTTTTCCTTTAATTTGTTATCTTCCTTGTTCTTGGTATGACTAGTGATTTTCAGTTGAAAGCTGGATATTTTATGTATTTTATTAAAATGAATAGAAATTATATATGATGGTATACTTCCTTATTAAAAAGGAAATGTCTCATTTAATATAACTAAAGCAAAGATGGAAATCATTAGGCATGCTGAAAGCAGCAACTTTTAAGTGTCAGTGCTAACTCGTTGGTTTTAAAGAGATTATCTGGGTTCTCTAATAAAGCGTAAAAATGAAAAATGTCTGTAAGATGCTGGCTGCTGCTGCTGCTAAGTCGCTTCAGTCGTGTCCGACTCTGTGCGACCCCATAGACGGCAGCCCACCAGGCTCCGCCGTCCCTGGAATTCTCCAGGCAAGAACACTGGAATGGGTTGCCATTTCCTTCTCCAATGCATGAAAGTGAAAAGTGAAAGTGAAGTCTCTCAGTCGTGTCCGACTCTTAGCCGACCCCATGGACTGCAGCCTTCCAAGCTCTTCTGTCCATGGGATTTGCCAGGCAAGAGTACTGGAGTGGGGTGCCATTGCCTTCTCCAAAGATGCTGGAAATGATGTCATAAAATAGTATGTCTAAAAGACAAGATACAATAAAGGGTTTTATTTTTTATTTTTAGTTCTTAGGAAACTAAATCCTCATACAAGATGTACATCTGTTACTTGACTTTTTCATATTCAGCATATACAAGTTTTTAGAGACACATTGTATGTGTAGGCTGCCAGGAACCATTTGCCTTCCCCAAATATTTGTTGGAATGTAAGGCATTGTGCAGAAAGTTTAAAAATGAGTAATTAAAACACAGTGCTTGCCCTCAATTCAACTTGGCAAATGTTGAGTTCCTGCTGTGTGAAGTGGAGTACATAGGCCCTGAAAAAATGCTGACATGAGATCTTTCCCTAAAAGACATTACAATTTAATGGAAAATACATATGCAATTCACTGCATTTTAAAGTTAAATTCTTTTAAAAATAGTAGATAGGGTATAGTCTTGTAGGAAAGAGAGAAAAACTACGTTTGCGTGTGTGCATGCTAAGTCACTTCAGTTGTGTCCAGCTGTTTGCGACCCTATGGACTCTAGCCTGCCAGGTTCCTCTGTCCATGGGATTCTCCAGGCAAGACTGGAGTGGGTTGCCAGGCCCTCCTCCAAGAGATCTTCCCGACCCAGGGATCAAACCAGTGTCTCCTGCGGCTCCTGCACTGCAGCCAGATTCTTCACCGCTGAGCCACCGGGAAAGCCCCCAAAATATGTTTATGTAGTAATAGAAGACAATGTAAGCACAAAGTATTTAGCTCATTCCTTTTCTCAAAACCTCCAACCCAGTCTTTCCGTTTACTTTCACAGACTACCTTTGTCTCCTGCTACCCTGAAAAAATTGAACCTATCAGGTCATTTTCCTTCAGCTGTCTTCTACCTATATACATAATTTTTTAATCAAAACCTATTCTCATCATATTTTTCCCAGACTGGGGAACAAGGTTTCCCACCTTAGTGCTCTGACCTTATTTCCTCATATCTCTTTCAGGATCTTGCTCCAGCACTCACCCGTTTTCTTTCCTAGGTCTTCAATCTTTTCATCATCATTGGCTCTTTTCCTTCAACCTATATATATGCTCAACAGTCTCTCACCCTAAAAAGACTTTCCTTATCTCAGTAAGCCATCTGGTCTAGTCTGTTTCCTTTTCTCATTCCTACCTCTGAAAACAGTACTCTGCCTTTCCTTATTGTCTCTATTCTGATAGTCATAATGACTGTATATAATAACTTAAACATATTTATGAACCTTGAAATGTTTACAAATACAGAATTAAAATTTATTTTGAAAGAGCTAGGAGAAGGTCTGTAACATTTGAAAGAGCTCTCATCTCTTCAGATCTTTGGTATAAAGAAACACAGGGAGAATAAACTCAACCAAGTTTAGCCAAATGCAGTACAGATAGAAGACTTCTATTTCTGATTATGTCATTGCCCTTTTCACAGAAGAGGCTTGTATTATTTTGGTGCTTCCGAAATGGTTTCAATCACTGGCTACATGTATATGACTCCCCAGTATGTATCTCAAGTTTGTTTATTTTTATTTCCAGTTGTTTTCTGGCCATCTTCCACCTTGATGTCTCATAGGTATCTCAAAGTCAGTATTCCAAAGCTAACCATTTTTATTCCCTAAGGTTTCTTTAGCACCACACTCACCAGTGTTTTCTACCTCAGTTCTTGGCACTGTCCCACCCAGTCAGCCAGGTTAAAAACTAGGAGTCCTCCTTTGGGTCTTCCTTGTGGTCCAGTGGTTAAGACACTGCTCTTCCACTGCAGGGGCCACAGATTTGATCCCTGATTGGGGAACCAAGATCCCACATGCCTTGCAGCATGGGCAAAAAAAGAGGGAAAAAACAACAGCAGTAGCTAGGAGTCATCCTTGACTCTACCCTTCTCATCTTCACACTTCACCAAATTCTGACAATTTTAGTTCCTAAATATTTCTCAGTTTTTGCCTGACCTCTCTATACCTTCTATTTGCTCTCAATTCTAGTCCTTATCTTTTCTCACTGAGCTACCACAAGAGCCTTTTCATTAATACACCACTTCCAGTCTTCACTCCTCATAGTCATCTCCTTTATAGTATCTAGCACTGCATTATTCACTAATGTAGCTACTAGCTACATGGAGCTATTGAACACTTGAGATGTGCCTAGTCAAAATTGGTATATGTTTTATATGTGAAATACAACCTGAATTTTGTAGACTTGGTATGGAAAAGAGTGTAAAAGGTCTCCCTAAGAATTGTATACATTATATTATTATTGATCATACATTAAAATAACATTTTAGGTATATTAAATATATTATTAAAATTATTTTTACCTGTTTCTTTTTAGCTTTTAAAATATGGTTACTAGAAGATGTAATATTATGTATGTAACTCTTCCTCCAGCTTTTCATGTAGCTGGCTCCTTTTCACTACCCAGATATTCTTAGAGATCTTCTCTGCATTTACACTATCTATTTAAAGGAATTCCACCAAAATCACTCATGTATGTTCTGTTCATGGCACTTTTCACTATCCGAAATCATCTTGTTTATTTGTGTATCTGATAATTGTCTACCCCAAGTAAGTAGTAAACTTCATTAGGGTAGGAAGTTTGTCCACTGGTGAATTAGATTCATAACTGTGTACATGGTGTCTAGAATAATATCTCGCATTTAGTAAGTAGGTGTTCATTTGTTGACTGAATGATCTCTACTCTTTGATATGGCTCTCTCTGCCTCACAAACCTGATTAACTCAAGACTTGACTTTCAAGACTCAACTCAAGTAGCACTTCCTCCAGGAAGCCTTTCCTGGCTTCTGAAAGTCTTAACCTGTTGATTCCCTCTCTGTACACAGTTCTGCAGATACACTTACACACTGTGCCTTTGTTCATTTTACATCCTCTTTCACACTTAACCCTTAATAATTCTTCAGTATACTTCTGTTCTCTAAAATATACCTGGTTACCCAATAGACAACAGATTTTTCTTTGCAGCTGATCTAACATATGTATATAAAACACAGCTTATAGTAGTAGACACTCAGTAAACATTTGTTGAATGAGTAGATGAATTCCTGTGTCCTTTATAAAAACAATATAACAACATTAAACACTTCTTTAAATCATTTATAAAATATCATCACCCTATTAGTAACTGTTTTCTTGTTGTTGTTGTTTTATTTTATATTTATTTTTTAACTTTATTGTATTGGTTTTGCCATATATCAACATGAATCTGCCACAGGTATACACTTTAGCCCACTTTCTTCCTTTTTCTTTTAGTTTAATTATACAAGTAAAACATGGATATGTATATATCACTGTAAAAAACAAAATTCAAATAATACATAAATAAAGTTAAAAATGAGTCCCCTTAATAATCTTACTTTCTTCATCAGGGATAGCTACCTCTGTCTTTTTCTATTAACATAATGTTATATACAGTATGAAATGGTAATATGTGTGTAGTTTTTAAATTCTGCTTTCCAGATACCTTGGAAATATTTTTAATATTTCTTAATAGTTTATAGAGCTATTTTTTTGAGTTGAGATGGTCTTAGAGAAATGGTGCTGTCTAGTAAAAAAAACTTCCTTTGATTAGGATTCCTATTACTAGCTTCCTTATTTATCCTTAGGCCTAGTGATTATCATTTTTGTCTGTCATTTTAAGATTATGAATTTTCTATAATCACAGAGTTGAAAAGAGGTAGAGTCTAGATTCAAACCCATTTCTTCTAACATCAAACCCACCTATCTTTCCACCTACTGACTGTCTCGCTGAACTTCAGCTTTCTTAACTTTAAAATGGGAATATAATGTCTCTCTTGCCTGTTCTAGGATAAATTAATAACCACCTAAGGAGGTATAACACATGTGACACAGATGTGTAATAACACAGATATTAACTGAAATGTATTTAAAGATCACAGAAGTTTTTGATCCATTAATTTTCAGAGAACCATGTTAAGTCTCATAATTCAGTGCTTTGATGCTTTTAGGTTATAGGAATAGAACTAGGAATTTGCTAGATGCCAAACTCATTCATAACTCAGCTTACCTATATAGGCTTGGGCTTTGAAAACAGTGTCCCCAGTCTGTTTTGTTTCCTTGTTTAATTTCAGATTAAAAACTAGTAAGCTATTACCAGAGTAGAAAGGTTTTGGTTGAAAGAACACTGTTCACTTTATATACAGTGCCACTTTTTTCATATTTAACATGCTGCCTGACTCTTTAGACCTCATGGACTGTAGCCCGCCAGGCTCTCTGTCCACGGAATTCTCCAGGCAAGAATGCTGGAATGGGTATCCATTCCCTTCTCCAGGGGATGTTCCCAGCCAGGGATTGAACCCATGTCTTATTGCAGATCTTTACCGTCTGAGCCATGAGGGAAGCCTTATTTAATATATCCTTCATGAAATATTGCTCGGGATGATGTCCATATGTGATTTTTTCTGTTTTCTCTCTTAGCAGTTTTCCTAACATACTCTTTTGCTTAATTCTTCCTATGAAGCCTAATAGGTACAAAACTCTAAGAAGCTTATTCGTTTTAGATTCAGTGGATACCATTACCATCCATATGTCTGGTATTAATTATGCTTCTAATATGGCAGGTGTGTAATAGAAGCTTAGGGTAGAATACCAATGACTTGATTTTCTGTGATTCTGAACATTACTAAAGTGGGCTACCAGAGTTAGCCAACAGAGAATTAGATGTAATTGCTTGCCTAAAGTGATAATATCTTCCTGATACAATCCCTGAATACCAATGAAGGCAGATAATTTCAGGGAGACGCACTCCTCATTTAGGAGATGGGAAAGATCAAGTAAGGGTGATAATTAAAAAGAGACCAAAAATATAGCATTTGTAGACCAGGTGCCTGTTAATCATTGTTTGAAGAAGTTCATAAGATACAAATTACTTATTCTAAAATACTGTATTAAAATGTTTTTAAGTCAGTGAGTCCTTATGTATGTTTCATAGAAACTTCATAGAAATAATATGGGATTAAAGGAAGGCAATTCAGCCCATTGTCCCATTTTAAGAATTATATTCTAAAGATGGAAAAGTGAAAAATGAAAATGTTAGTCACTTAGTCGTGTCTGACTCTTTGCAAGCCCATGGACTGTAGCCTGCTAGGTTCCACTGTCCATTTAATTTTCCAGGCAGGAATTCTGGAGTGGGTAGCCATTTCCTTCTTCAGGGGTTCTTCCCGACCCAGGGATCAAACCCAGATCTCAAACCCAGGTCTCCCATGTTGCAGGAAGATTGTTTACTGTCTGAGCCACCAGTGAAGCCCATATTCTAAAGATAGAACTTGTATTTAAAAGCTAGAAGAAATAACAGAAAATTAGCACATTATTTTTAGTTTCATTATTAATTCATTTTTCTGTCTTTTTCTCTGTTGTTCTTATTTTGAATGTATGATGAATGAATTGTATTACATTGCTAAATTTGCTTTATTCTTTACAAACCTTAGTAGATGAGTTACAGATTTTTTTTTAATGCAACCATGATGCTAATTATTGAAAATATTACTCAGCTAGACTCTATGTCTGTATATAGAATGAAGTGAACAGGTATGTCAGAACATATCTGACTAAACCTATGTAGTAAGTAAATATTATGTTAAATCTTGTAAATTGATATTTTGTATAGCACCATGTTATAGTACAAATATTAACTCAGTTTGCTTTTGATGGAGGAAAGTTTTGTGGAAATAGTTTAAATCTTAAAATGTGTTTATATCCAAGCTTAACTGTTCATTAGAATCAGCTATGGGCCATTTTAAAAATTTGTATTTCTGTTCCCTACCACTGACTTTCCAGGAGAAGAATGTGGTGTCCTGGCATGTTTAAATAGTAGCTCTCATCCGGGTATGGGGATGGGGCACTGATTTGCAGTGTTTGCTGATTTCCATGGTGTAAATACAGACTGCCACCGTAGCCAATTTCAAGCTACTAAGATGATTCATGTGGAATGTTGGGAGATGATGTATAGTATTTCCATTATATAGATACAATAAACATATATAACCTAAAAGAACAAATAATATCAAATTTTAGTAAAATAATTAGGAAGTGATGAATCTGAGTTTTCATTGCCTTTGTTTTTAATATAGCAGATTATAAAGTTTATGTAATTTAACTTAAAATGACTGTGTTTAACAACCAGTTTGCAAAGTTTTGAAAATTTGTTAATCAGCTCATAAAGCTGGTACAAACTGTTGCTAACAACACACTGGAGCTCAGAGATATCTGTATCTTTTTTTAACCAACTAAATAGTTCTGACGAAAACAACCTGCCAATCAGGTATTTTTCTGAAATATGGATCTAATCCTAAGTCACAAGAAAGCATTCCACAGTCAGACCCAGAATGTCTTCTAGCCTCATTTCAAAGCATACCCACTCCCCCACATCTTCTGTTTCACCCACACTAGACTTAGATTACTTGAAGCTTCTCAAAACATGCCTTGCACTTTCCCACCCTCATGCCTTTTCATTAGTTTCTTTTAGCCTTGAATAGCCTTGCCTCATCTGCCTGACTTTTGCAACACTATTTATTTATCCTTCTAGAAATAACTCAAATGCTGCTTCCTCTTATTTCATACTTTTGGAAACAGTCCCATTCTCCTTGATGTTCTCATAGTACTTTGCTTATTTTATTTTGAGCTCCAATTATC
Organism: Bison bison bison; assembly: GCF_000754665.1. NCBI lineage: Eukaryota > Metazoa > Chordata > Mammalia > Artiodactyla > Bovidae > Bison > Bison bison. The sequence goes on from NW_011494861.1 coordinate 22,219,019, forward strand.
ATCAATAACAAATGGCCGTTTCAACTAAATAGATTATAGATGTTTAAAAGGCACCTTTGAATAATACTGTACTTAACACCTTAATGTATAAAATGATTAATAAGAACTTTTTATTTGTTTGCTTGCTTGGCCGTACTGTGATCCTTGTGGGATCTTGGTTCCCTAACCAGAGACTGAACCCAGGCCCTGGCAATGAAAGCACCAAGTCCTAATCACTAGACCACCAGGGAATTTCCAGCACGTGTTTATTTTACTAGGAAGGATTATGGATAATGCATGATACAGCCTTTACTTTCTGCTCCTTTGGGAAACTGATTGAAATCTAAACTTTTTTTGAATTAGATGACACCTTTTTTTTTTTTTTCCTGATGATTGAGGACCGTTTAGTAGTAATTATATACCTATGCCTTATAGCCAGAAAACAGATATAACATCATGATAACTTTCAGACTTATCAAAGAAGAGTTTCATTGGAGAATATACAAAGCACTTAAGAGTGAAAAAGATAAAAGTTGTGTATTATTCTGATTTAGTGCACTTTATAATGTTGTCTGTCAGCTTAAAACCCTCATAGCTCAGTTGGTAAAGAATCTACCTGCAATGCAGGAGACACCGGTTCGAAGATCCCCTGGAGAAGAGATAGGCTACCCACTTTAGTATTCTTGGGCTTCCTTGGCTCAGCTGGTAAAGAATCTGCCTGCAATGAGGGAGATCTGGATTCAATCCCTGGTTTGGGAAGATCCTCTGGAGAAGGGAAAGGCTACCCACTCCAGTATTCTGGCCTGGAGAATTCCATGGAACTGTATAGTCCATGGAGTTGTGACGAATCAGACATGACTGAGCGACTTTTACTTCATCATTAAATAAAATCCAAAAGGAGCAAAAATATCATGCTTTGCTTTGTGGTTTGAGAGAAATTTGCTTTCATATATGTTCTTAAGGATACATTCCTTATCAGTTGTCGCTTTGTAGCATTTTATCTAGAATTAAAATTACCTGTTTTCACAATAAATATTGATAAGATCTAAGTATGGGAAGGAAATGTTGTTCTAAAGTAAAAACGATCCAAGAATTTCTCAAAGTGAATGCAGCACATCCCTTGTTAATGGTGTTTCATACATTTTTTTTAAATCTTTGACCCAAAGCTGCCACCTGATGGCAAAAATTAAAATGACAACTTTTGTAATATTCTAAACCTCCATCACAATTACTTGAAATATTATGTTTTCAGCATTGAGCCCCTAAATTCTAAATGCACTTTTGTATAAGTTTTGTATATTTGTTGAATGTTTGATAATTATTTTGAATTTCAGATAAATCAGATTTATTACTTAACTTTTTTTAGATGGGGATCCTACTAAGGAGATTTACTTAAAATCTATTTATGGAGCTGGAGGAAGAATCTGTTTTTTAATTAGTTTTACTTAATGAAGAATTTTACTCGAATGTAGTAATTTTCTCTTTCCCTTTTCTTTCTTCAGAACAACGTCACTCAGACACCATGGTGTTCTTTTATCTGTGGATCGTCTTTTGTATCATCAGTTCCTGTTATACCCTCATCTGGGATCTGAAGATGGACTGGGGTCTTTTTGATAAGAATGCAGGAGAAAACACCTTCCTCCGGGAAGAGATTGTATACCCCCAAAAAGTATGTACAAAGAGTGCTTGTATTTATTTTTAAAAAAGAAAAAACACAAAAACAGAACACTCAGGTATATTACAGTATATACCCAACACCAGCCCACTTAAAATAATTACCAAAAAATGCTAATCCATTCAGTCAGTAAAAATGTACCAGATGTTAACTATATTCTGGATGCTGTAGGAAATAAAGTAAAATTCTGGTTCTCAAAGACGCTATAATCTATGTTCTAAACAGATAAGTAAACAGATTGCAATACAATGTAATAAAGACTAGAATAGAGGAATAAATAATTAAATATCTTTTATGATTTGTTTTTTAACATGCAGTTCCCTGTGTCTCATGAGACTTAGGGAGAAGTCGGGTGGGCTGCAGTCCATGGAGTTGGCTGCAGTGCATGGGGTTGTGAAAGAGTCAGGCACGACTCAGCGACTATGCCCTACCTTAGGTCTCACATGCCGTTTCCTCTTAGTTTACCTTGCAAATTCTTGTTCCTTCTTTTTATTTTTAATTTATTTTTTTAGCATTCTACATCAAGCTGCTTATTTATTTTTAAAATTTGTTTATTTATTTTTGGTCACACTACATAGCATGTGGGATCTTAGTTCTCCGGCCAGAGATCAAACCCATGTCCCCTGTAGTAGAAGCTCAAAGTCTTAATCATTGGACTGCCATGGAAATCCCTTGTTCCTTCTTTTTAAAAGTCAGTTTGTTCCTTTCTCTCCAAGCATAATTAGCCAATCGTCCTAGTCCCATTTTACACGATACAAACTTCCAATTATGGCAGTTATCACATTGCATTTTAATTACCTGTTTAGGTATCTGTATCCCTTACTATCCAGCATAGTCCCAGGCATACAGTAGACAATGTTTGTGGAATGAATGAATGAATAAATAAATAAATACTTGACTGAATGAGCAGTGCTGTGAAAGCACAAAGGAAAGAGGTGTGCCTGACTTTGCTGGGTACATCAAGAAGGCTTTTCCTGTCATTTGTTTCAATCAGTTTTCTTAAAGTTTCGATTTGATCCAAAAATACATGGATAATTACTTGAGAATCATTTGAGCACCTTATCTAAATTATGAATGAAAGGATGAGAAGGACTGAATTAAAAAGTCAATAGACCAAAAGTATCTTTACTCAGATATTGAAAGAAACTAAACAATGAATTGGGAATCCTTATAAGTGAATTCTAACCCCAGCTCTCTCACTAATGAGCTACATAACTTTAGACAACCAGACTGCAGTGTATTCTGTAAGGTAGGATGTTACACTAGATTATCTCTTGATCCTTTCCCAATCCTAAAATTCTGTATGCAGAGGAGAGTATAAATTGGGCCACTGATATTTTATACTATGTCAAAATGTCATCAGTACTTCAGAACTGAACTTTGAAAAGTGTGTGACTGTGTAATATGTAACTGGTGCTTAGGGAAGGCTGTTTTCAAGTGTGAGGATTGAAAATAAATGATAGACTGAATATGATGAATGATATGTTAGGGTAACTTCATATAAACAAATGAAGGCAGAAAAGGAGATATTCATTGACAGTGATTTTTAAGTCTCATTTGAAAAGAAAATTTAAAAAAGTAATATTAAGCACAAGTCAGATAGCAGACATGTGTTCAAGAAAAGATGGCCTTTTGTTCACCAAATGCATGTGGCTTTGCTCCTTGTACTGTTCTTGCCTTACTGAGAGATGTAATGCATTTCTATCTTATTATGATGATTGCTTTGATGAACTATTTATATCTTTACATAAATGTTAACCTGTTCATCCTTTAAGTACTTTTTTATTTCTATGTAATAAAATTAGTTAATAGAATCTTCCACTTGCTTTGTTATTACATATTTTTATGACCCATTTTTAGGGTCATAGTATGCTTTTGTACATTAGGCTTTACAAATATATAAGAAAAATGTCCTAGAAGATCACCATACCCCTCTCAGCTTTAAAAGGGCAAATACTGGAGTTAAATTTGTTGTGCTAAAAAAGGGAAGAAGCTATATGTGCAGTTCAGTGGGTGTTCATTTAAAAATTAAGAACACAGCTATATGAACCTTAAACTAAGTTCCTTGGCATTAACAGTGCATACTGTTGAGCACCATACCCAGGTCCAGAAAGCATTTATGTTATCTCCATATTAAAACTTAACTTTTCTATATCTCTTGACCTCAAGTTAAGTGTATTCCTCCCAAAAGACTTTTAATTTTTGGTAACATCAGCTCCCACATCAGTCAACTGTGGATCGGCTTGATTGGCTCTTAAAGACATACAAAATTGCAGCTTTTCATCAAAACACCTAATAATGATTTCACTGCATGTGGATTTATCCAAAAATTACATTATTGATGTATTGAATGGCTGGGGGAAGGGACAGAGAGATAGTTAATGTGTTTTTAAAAATCTTCATAAAATTAATCATAGTAAGCAATGAATAATGTCTAAAATTGATTAATCAAGATATAGCAATATACACACATTATTTAGAAATGTGGAAGATAATGCTCAGAATTTGAAGATGTTTGCCTCTAAAGAATAGGACAAGAAGAGGACTGCTGTTTCTTTTGTTTAGTAGCCTTCTAACATGACTGATGTTCCTTTGCTGACATTCTTTTAATAATATAAATGCTATGATTTAATACATAGCAGTTCTAGTTCCCATAAGATGTTGTAGCCTTTAAATACATATTTTAAAGAGCTGGATATCTTGAGATGAATAGAAAATCCGTGAATTATAGTTCCAGTCAGTTGGCAGTTTGTGTGCTTAAGACTGTGTAGCTAAAACTGAAAGAATTAGTTGAGTGCTTGTCTTCCCCATGTGGAAATGGGACATCCCTTAAATTTAATTGTTAGTGAAATCCAAGCTTCGTGTTATTTTCTGACATCAAAAAAGAAGGAAAAACTTTTTTCAAATGTAGGGTAAGGCAATTGGAGAATAAAAGTGCAAATAACAGAGTTAGTAAATCTCATATTTTCTAATTTGAACTATTGAGCCATTGGTATATCACATACATTTTAGAATGTCATCTCAGTCAGCTCGAGAATCTCATCTGGTTTGTATTTCTGGGGTCTAGAAGAGAGCCTAGTATACAGTATGGGAATGAAGTATTAATATGTTTGTTAAAGGATCACTGAAATTCAGTAAAACTTCATTTTGAATATTGTCCTATATATGAAAAAAAACTAAATTGGTGAAGTCTTTTAAAATATGGAACTCTTTATTTCTTTTACTCACGCCTGTCAGTATGATATGTGACTCTTGTTTACTGTGCTAGGTATGCTTATTTGTAAGAAACACATTGCTTATTATCCCTCAGGCCTACTATTACAGTGCCATCATAGAGGATGTGATCCTGCGCTTTGCTTGGACTATCCAGATCTCAATTACCTCCATGACTTCGTTGCCTCATTCTGGGGACATCATTGCTACTGTCTTTGCTCCCCTTGAGGTTTTCCGGTAAGCAGACTACTGTAAAGTTTATCAGATATTTTTATTTTTACCTAAAATGTTACTCAGTACTTATAAATTAGATTTTATTAAAAACTTATACCTGAAAAGCTTAAAATTTCCAACTTTTCTCAGACTTCTCATCTGCCTCAGTGTTGGAAAATTCTGACTGAAGGACTAAGAGATTAATTCTTACAAAGTTATGCTGATGATGACTTTTTTAGAAGCTTTTTTTAAGAATTGGACTCCATTTGAATATCCAAATGACTTATGAACATATGGAAATGTTCTTTACATGATTAGTCACCAGGGAAATGCAACTTAAACCTACTTTTGAGATACAGCTGCTCACCTGTAAATGCTAAAATGAAAACTACAGACACACCAAGTATTGATAAGGATATAGAACAATTGGAATTTACAAACACTGCAAGTAGGAGGAAACCAGTATAATAGCCACTCTGGAAAACTCTTTGTCATTATCTACCAAAGCTGTGCATGAACTCTTGTGTATATAGCAAACAGAAATACTGACTTAAGGCCACCAAGATCCACATACAAGAATGTTCACAATAATAGTATTTGCAGCAGACCAAAGTGGAGACTACACAAGGGCTTAGCAATACTAGAGCAGATAGATAAATTGTGATATTTACACACATGCAAATCTATTCAGTAATGAGCAAAAGACTAAATACAAAAACATGAATGAATCTCACAAGGCAAAGTATTGAGCAAAAGAAGTTAGCCACAAAAGAGTATGTCCCTGTATGAGTTCAAATTTATGAAGTTCAAAAGCAGGCTAAATTTATCTATGGTATTAGAAGTCAAAATAGTATTTGCCCTTGTGGGACAGTGAGTGGAAGTGGCACCAAGAGAACCTCCTTGAGTGGGGAGTGCTAAATCGCTTCAGTTGTGTCCGACTCTGTGTGACCCCATAGACGGCAGCCCACCAGGCTCCCCTGTCCCTGGGATTCTCCAGGCAAGAACACTGGAGTGGGTTGCCATTTCCTTCCCCAATGCAGGAAAGTAAAAAGTGAAAGTGAAGTTGCTCAGTCGTGTCGGACTCTTCGAGACCCCATGGACTGCAGCCTATCAGGCTCCTCTGTCCATGGGATTTTCCAGGCAAGAGTACTGGAGTGGGGTGCCATTGCCTTCTCCTGAGTGGGGAGTAAGGTGCAATAATGTTCTGTTTCTTGAAATGTGTGCTGATTACACAATGGGGGTTCAATTTGCTAAAATTCATTATGCTGTGTCCTTCATACTTGTTCACTTCTCTGAGCGTGTGTTACACTTAATAAGTTTTTAAATTAAAAAAAATAATTGAGCTCCAATGGAAAGGTTGTGAGTAGAAACAGGGAGGTAAAAAGTCTTAGAACAGAGATTAGAATGAAAATCTTTTGAGAATCATATTTTGCAATTTAGCAACCTGGGTTATTTAGCCCACCTTCTCAGTGGAAACAATAAAAATGCCAGATAAAATGTTTTTTTAATCTTCCTAAAAGCATCAGTGATCTGACATGATAGCCCAAACTCTTAAGTGAAGGTAGGTACCCCATGATAAGCAGAACACTAAAGCTGATTTTGCACTTAAGAAATTTGCCAAACCAAAAGACTTTGAGATTCATCTGTGATAGCCAATTCAAATTTGTATGCACCTAATACATAGCTTGAAAATAGTAAAATGAAAGTTGACATTGCTAGAAAGTAAAAGTAGATAAATTTATAATTTTAGAGGAAAATGTTAGCATACTTTTCTCAGTGTAAACAAGTAATCAAGTAACAACTTCCCTGGTGCCTCAGTTGGTATAGACTCCACCTGCCAATGCAGGGGAGAAGGCAATGGCACCCCACTCCAGTACTCTTGCCTGGAAAATCCCATGGACGGAGGAGCCTGGTGGGCTGCAATCCATGGGGTTGCTAAGAGTCAGACACGACTGAGCGTCTTCACTTTCACTTTTCACTTTGATGCTTTGGAGACGGAAATGGCAACCTACTCCAGTGTTCTTGCCTGGAAAATCCCAGGGACGGGAGAGCCTGGTGGGCTGCCGTCTATGAGGTCGCACAGAGTCGGACACGATTGAAGTGACTTAGCAGCAGCAGGAGACACGAGTTCGATCCCTGATCCAGGGAGATGCCATATGCCACGAAGCAATTAAACCTGTGCCCTACAACTATTGAGCCTGTGCTCTAGAGCCTGAAGACCACAACTACTGAGCCCACATGCCACAATTACTGAAGCCTCTGAACCTTAGAGCCCGTGCTCTGCAACAGGAAAAGCCACAGCAACAAGAAGTCTGCACGCCGAAACTAGAGAGTAGCCCCTGCTCACCACAACTAGAGAAAAGCCCACACAGACATGAAGACCCAGCACAGACAAAAATAAATAAAATTTTAAGAAAACAAGTGATCAATTAACCAACTTTACCTAAATGACCTATGTAGAGCATTGCGTACAACCTAGCTACTAAATACAAATGCTTTTAAATGCACATGTAACATTTACCAAAATTAACCATGTGTTGGGCTGTATAAAGGAAGTCTTAACAAGTGTTAGAATAAAATCACAAAAAGATACCTGAAAATTCACAAACATTTAGAAATTTAGCAGCATATATATAAATAATCCATGGGTTGAAGTTGAAATTACAATGGAAATTTTAAAATAATTCTGAATAGAAATGTCATTGAAATTCTCCATCACCACCACCTCCCCCCATTCTCTTTTTTCTCTTTCATGTATGCTGCTTTAATTTTTTTTCTAGTAAAAAAAAAAAAAAAGAGGTAGCTCAATTACTTTTTTATTCTTGATTTTTTCTTTTTAAAAAATTATTTGGTTAATAGAATCAGATGTTATATCACCCATTTAAAGCAGAAGCAAAAAATATCCTTTGAATCTTTTTTCTTCTGCAACTACTACCCATTTTTGTGCTCTCTTTTACAGCAAAACTCTTCAAGAGATAACTTTACTTGCTATCTCTGCTCTCTGACTCCTTCCCCATTCTCCCTTTAATTCATCTCGTCCTTTTCCCCAGTACTCAAACTAAATTGCTTTTGTTAAAAATTAATAACAGCAGCAAACACTAATGTGTTATCCTGTACATACCTGGCACTGTTCCAAGCACTTTACATGTACTAACTTAGTGAATCCTTACAACAATCTTGTCAGGTAAGTACTGTTACTATCTCATTTACTGATGAAGCATAAGTTAAGTAAATCATCCAAGGCTGTTACACTTAGTAAGTAGCAGATCCCTAATCTGAATCTAGACAGTCTCCCAGAATCTGTGCTCTTAGATCATATTGCCTCTTTATCCTCTATCTAAATCCAGTGGTTCTTTTATCTGACTTTACCTCTCAGCAAAGCTTTTCATTTGATTTCTCAGAAACTACTCTCTTCTGTCTCACGGTCTGTTCCATCTCGATTTGTTTACTGGTTCTTTTTCCTCTTCCCAAATTGTAAATGTTGGTGTGCTCTAGGGTTTGATCCTCTTTACTCTTCTCCTCCACTTATTCCTAAGCCCATGACTTGAAATTCTGTTCTTATGCTGTCTATAGTCCTAGTCTCTCCCTTGAACTGCAAACTCATATCCATCTAGCTACTGAATTTTCCTCTTGGGTACCTAATGGCAATAGAAATAACTCAGATCTCTAGTAAATGGTCTCACCATTCACTGAAAACAAAAACCTGAGACCACCCACATCCCATGTCCAATAAGCCTCATCTTCATAAATAAATCCTATCAGTCTGCTTCTCATCACCTCTGTTATCCCCACCTGAATCTAAGTCTCTGTCATCTCTAATTGATCTCCCTTTAGCTGTCTTTGATCTCTTCACAGTGCAGCAGATTGATCTTAAATCACATTATTCTCCAGCTCAGAACTCCTTGTTTTCTGACACACTGTAAGTCTAAACTCTATACTGTAGATTTTAAGCCTGTGGATCAGGCCCTTTTCTACCTCTCCATTTTCATCTCCTGCCCTTTTTACCTTCCTGTTCCATTCCAGCCCCACTGACATTGCTGTTGTTTTAACACACCAAAGTCCTCTCCAGTGTGGGACCTTTTGTACTTGCTGTTTCCTCTGCCTTGGACCCTTTTCTTTAGAATTTTACCTGACTTGCTTCCTTACATCACTCAGATTGCTAGATATCATCTCCTCAAAGAAGCATGTTCTGTACCCTTGCCCTGCTTTATTTTCTTCAGAGCACATACTGTTAACTAATTGTTTATTTGCTTAATATCTGTCTCTGTTATTAGAAATTATACAGGCATAGGCTTTGTCTCTGTCATACTGTGGCTTTTCCTGTCATACTGTAGGTATTCAATAAATATTTGTTCAATAAAGTGAAAGAATGAGCACTCTGAACCTGTGTTCCATGAGTCCCTTTCCTTTGCCTATTCCATTTTTGTCCCCTTCCCCTCAACACACACACCACCTTTTTCTGTTTTAATATTCTAGTCCTTAATTCTTTTGTGTGTGTGTGTTTATTTCCATGAGTGGAAAGTTGATGTACTTGGAGGTCTACAGGTGATAGCAGCAGTATATTCGCCTTTTATAAGTAACTCACCCACTCCTACCCCGTTTTGCTAAGGCGATTTGTGTGGAACTTCTTCCGCCTGGAGAACGAACATCTGAATAACTGTGGTGAATTCCGTGCTGTGCGGGACATCTCTGTGGCCCCTCTGAATGCCGATGATCAGACGCTCCTAGAGCAGATGATGGACCAGGAAGATGGGGTACGGAACCGCCAGAAGAATCGGCCGTGGAAGTACAGCCAGAGCATATCCCTGCGCCGGCCTCGCCTCGCTTCTCAGTACGTATGGCTGCCACTTCTGTGAGATGAATTCCCTTCAGGTTTAAGTTTGGAGAAGAAAATAGTATTGTTGCCTTGAGAAATCCGATGGACAGAGGAGCCTGGCAAGCTACAGTCCATGGGGTCACAAAAGAGTCTGGACCTGATTTAGCGACTAAACAACAACATTTAAGTTAAGAAACAGTCATGTTGAACCTGATGAAATTGCTGGTGTTAAGCCATTTTTCACAACCTATGTATAGAATGTCTTAATGGACACATAGTGTAAAATATTATTAGTATGTTAATTAATGTATTAATTAATACCTACTGATTTGGCATTAAAAGTACACTGGGAAAAACTTATTGGAGAATATTTTATTTGACTCTTAAGTATATCTTGTATAAAAATCATTTTCAAGTTGTAAATTTTAAGAACCCTGGTTCTGCCACTTGACATCTGTGTCATCTTGGCCAAATCACTTAGTTTCTCTATATTATTGCTCATCTCGAAATTGGGATTAGTATGGTCCCTGCTCAGAGGGTGGCTAGGTAGTTTGTTTGTTATGACTTGGAATTTACACCAGTTTCCTCACAGAAAGAGCTCAATAAGTATAAACTATTATTATTTTTACTTTCTTAGTAAATACCTACAGCAATATTTTTATCGGTCATTGACTTTGTATATTCCTAAAAGTTGTTTGGAGGATAGCTGTACCCTCTAAGTGTAGGGTTTATGTGGCCACATTTGAAATTTAGAGACAGTAGATATCACAAAGGATTGGAATAAAAGAGGGGACAGGGCAGTTTTCTGAAGGATAAGGGAGTGTTTGGATAAGCTAGAGGCATAGTAAAGACATAAAGGTGGAAATGAGGAATGGAAAGAAAAGCCATGTGACTAGAGCTTGTAACAAATAGTAACAAAATTTAGCTGAATGAAGTATGATTGTAAAAGGCTGAAAGCTTTATCTTGTAGGCAGGAGGAAGTCAGAGAATTTTTTCATAGAATGTTATGAAAGTAATACATTCATAACTTTCAGTGGCACTGTGCAACATATATTGGGAAAGGGAAAACTGAAGGCCGGATCAACTGAAAGACCATTGCAGTATTCTTAAGTATGGAATGTTAAAGACTTGGACTAGGGCGCTTAAAGTAGGCCAAAAAGGAAAACAAGGAAACATTTTAAAGGAAGTTTAAAAAAAAAAATTAGAGATGGTAATAACCCACAGGGAGCAGAGGAGAAATTGCCTGAGCTTCAGATAGAATTTGTAAGTTCTCTGAAGAAGAGATTGTAGAGAAAAGCAGAGCAAGGAACTGTCTTGGAGAACAAGCACAAGCAAGAGAAAAAAAAAAGAACAAACAAAAGGGGTAGGAAAGGAATGGTCAGGGAGGTCAGTAGGAAGAACGTCAAAACAAAGCAGGATGCTGTTACATAGAGCAGGAAGCAGAGTTTGAAGAAGCAAGAGGAGGGGATGTGGAGGCTGGTAGAGTTAGCAAGGTGAGGTCCACAAAGGACTGGAAGACAGTGCAATGGATGGTCATCCCACTGAGCTCCTAAATTCCAAAGTTGAATCCTCGCCAGTCACCAGCAGAGGGCAATCCAGACATACACTCTTTCTGCTTCAAAAACAAGGAAGCAGTAGATCTTTATGTTCAGCTTCAGATGTTCAGTGGAAAAACACCAGTTTATTAGATTGCCTCCAGGGGAAGACATTTAGAACAATGGAGCAGCTTTTGTGCAAAGGAAGAGAGCAGCGAATCTAAAATAAGATCTGAGACTGAATGCTAACTTTGAGACTCTTGCAACCATTTAACACAGCCTTAACATTTTTAATGTCTATTTCTACCTCTATCGAGTAATAATAATACCTACTTTACCTCATGGAGCTCATGAGTTGCAGAATATTTTGATGTTATCTAATACTCCATTTTTCATCCTGTGCAAGAATCTCTTTTATGGAATCCTGAATAGTTGATTATCTTATTTTGATTGACAGTCATCAGTGACAGTGAAGTTTATAACCATACAAGGCACCTGGTTTTATTGTTGGCTAGTTACTGTGGTAGATAGCTTTTGTTGAAATATGCTTCAGTATAACTTCAACCAGTTGATCCTGGTTGGGCTTTCTAACATGACTTAGTATTCTCTCTTATATGTGCTGTGCATAGTCACTCAGTCATGTCCGACTCTTTGTGACCGCATAGACTGTAGCCCACCAGGCTCCTCTGTTCATGGGGATTCTCCAAGCAAGAATACTAGAGTGAGTTGCCATGCCCTCTTCCAGTGGATCTTCCCAACCCAGGGATTGAACCCAGGTCTCCCGCATTGCAGGCAGATTCTTTACCGTCTGAGCCACCAGGGAATCCCCTCTTCTGTGTATACTTCATCAACTGTTTGAAGACAACTGTCATGTCTCTCCTTTAGTCGTAATCTGCTGGCCAACTCTCCTAGTTTTTCATGTGTTCCTCAAATGATTTTTCTGTCATCCTCATCTTAATTCTTCGTTTTGATGCTTTTTATATCTGTTCTCTCACTTGATATTCATACTGTCTCCATGAAGTGAAAGCAGTATTATGTAAAAAGGTATCATTATTCCTGCTTTACAGAGATGAAAATTGGTATCTTGGAGAGGTTAAAAAAATACATCATAAAATCCAAACCCCTCCATTGCACATTACACATGACCTACCATTGTTGCTTCCTTCCTCTGGTTACAACCTAGTTTCTTAGTGTTTTTCCAGTAATATCTGAAATTGAATACAAAGCTCTAGGAGCAGTCTATCTGGTGTAGTACATAGTGTCCATGACTGGTTATTATGTATTTTTAACGGTAGTAAGATTGAAAATGTACCTAATACTTTGGATGTGTTTGTATTTTAGTAATGGACTAAGTATTTTTTTTTTTTCCGTTCATTACCACTAGATCCAAGGCTCGTGACACTAAGGTATTGATAGAAGACACAGATGATGAAGCTAACACTTGAATCCTCTGAAGTCTAGATTAACATCCTTGGTTTTCCTACTCTACAATTCTTTCCTCGACCAACGCAACCTCTAGTACCTTTCCAGCCGAAAACAGGAGAAGACATATAACACGTTTTCCGAGCTCTTCCAGATCGGATCCTATGGACTCCAAACAAGCTCACTGTGTTTCTTTTCTTTTCTTCTCGTTTAATTTTCATTTTCTATTTTTAAAACAAATATTTACTTCATTTTGCCAATCAGAGGACATTTTAAGGAACAAAAACACAGTATCTTCTGGATTGTTTACAATCACAAGGACACAGATACCTACCAGGATGAAGAACAGGCATTGCAAGGACCTCTGATGGGACGGTACCGAGATACCTCGGCTTCCGCTTGGCCCGGTTTTGACTGGTTGAAACCGGACATTGATTTTTAAATTTTTTGTCAGTTTATGTGGAGAATTTTTTCCTTTCCTTCATACCCAGCGCAAAAGCACTGGCCGCACTTGCAGGGAAAGTGCAACTTAGAGCAGTACCTTCATTCACGAAGCTACTTTTTAATTTGATGTAACTTTTCTTATTTTGGGGAGGGTTGCTGGGTGGGTGGGAAATATGATGTATTTGTTACATATGGTTTTCTCATTATTTATGAAACTTAACCATAAAAGAATGATATAACTCCTGTACAATGAAGGTGGTAACAGTGAAGACAGGGGAAACTAATGTTGAACAGCATTTGAGGGTTTAGTCCACAATACCTCTTTCATGAGACGACTTGCACCTGTTTGACTTTTCCTTCCTTTCTTTTTAATTTTAAGCCAAAGTTTTATTACTGATGTTTTGAGTTGCTGCTGCTTCAGAATCCTGAGCGTGTCTCCTGCAACAAAGCCTTCACAACATGCCCACACAACCAGTTGAAATTTACTGAAGAGGCCTGATACATTTTTTTAAGGAACAGATGTGGAATACATTTGCCCATATTCCAGCCGTAACTGAAGTTACGCCTTATTAAGCTTCAACATGTAGGGTAATTGAAGTACAGCCTTTACCAACTTGGGATTAGAAGGCACAGCTATTTCATAGACTCTCTACACCCTCACTGGATAGTCTTTCTTCTGGGCCCACTTACTTTAGCCAGAAGTCGATCAAATTAAAAGTCTGTCTTGGGGAAACCATGCTTTTGAGAGCATAGAACAAGTTGCCCTTCCTCTCTCACTTGACAGTGATGAAACAGATTGGCAGCCATGTCTCCCAGCAGTTTTAAAGGATGAACATTAGATTTCATGCCCTCCTGTGACAGAAAAACTGCCAAAATCGGGGGGGCCTAAACTTGGTTATACACAAAAAGCGTATTTCTTAGAAATTTCAGACTATAATGGTCTGTACACAATGCTCATTTTCACTTTTGTCTAATTTCTTTCCTATTTCCCAAGTCATCAGATAAGCCCAAAAACCCTAAAGGATTTTTCTCCCTTGAATGTGATTGGCATTAAATTTAGCATTATCATTTACTTAGTAATAAAAGCATATGGTTACTGCCCCTTAGTATATCCTTTTGTTATTAGCTCTTATTCCATGCATCACAAGTCTTCACTCATCCCTGTCATAATTCCAGGAGATTAATTAAAATTCCTATTACTATCAGAATTCTACCAATTAACTAACATTTTCTTTTTAAAGGAGTTTTTTTCGTCTTTATTCTGTCAAGCTTCCAAAATTTGGTCCCTTCCTGAATTGAGACTTTTTTCCCCTGAAAAATCACTAAGCTCTGTGGCCTTTACAGCTTTTTTTGTTTTGCCAAGCATATTCCTTGGCCCAAAACTGAAGAAAAGAAATTTAATTTTTTTTTGTTTGTTTAAATAAAATGGATAATTTCTAATAATCAGTGGTAACAATTTAGTGACCCTTAATAGATTAAAGGTTGCATTATTTATACTTGGGATTTTTTTTCTAACTACTCTGGTTTTGTACATTAAAACTATGGGGGAAATATCACTGGTCTGTCCAGAAGGAGCAGTCATTATTACTGAGTTATATAGAAAAGTCCAGTGGACCAGTCATTTCTTGTACAAATAAAACTGATGGTACTAATGTGTATCCAGAGCAATTTGACTTGTCAACTTCATTCTCTGTTAGTAAACCTATATAATGACACACTTAAAATCTTACAGTTGACTTCTGGTATTTTAATTCCCCAGTGTTTTTACTTTAGTGTATCCTATGACCAGTTTGGTCTTTTTTCAACTATTACGATTCTTGACCCTGATCAGTATTACTTTTTCGTAGATAATGCATTGTTCGAATATATTCTTTTTCTGCTGTTGGTCCTATCAGAATAGTTTGTTCAGGAATGGTAAGGCTTAGGTAACTTTCAGCTTACTTTGACAGATGCTTAAACATGTTTTTAAACACAACAGCTTTATGTTCCTCCTGAAGCTCTAAAGAGAAAAGAAGGCTTTTCCTCATCAAGAGGAAACAGTTTGGAAGACAGAATATATAATTTTTTCCTCCAGAAAAGGCAATGTGCATTTTTCTCACCTAACTTTTATATGCTCTAGTTGTGAATGCTGTGTCCTACCTAAAATTTTACTGGAGCGTCTTGTACACTGAAACTCTCAATAGAACTCCTAGGAAATGAACATCACAGAGTTATTTTAAAGGAGCAGCACTAACCAAAGGAAAAACGTCATCTGATTTTAGGTTTAGGAAGTCTAGTTTTATTTTAGAATCACTCAATTGATGGTATCAGTTAAAATACCCCCAAATGAAAGAAAAAAGTATTTTTTAAAAAGGATAAAATTTCTTTTTCATTTTGTGATAATATGGAAAGCATTGATGTGTGTAGAGAAAGTAAAAGACAAAAGCGGCTTATTTTCCATGCACAAATGTGCACCTCTAATTAAGGCTGCCTATACCATTAAAATGGATTAATTAAGGATTTCATACTATACAGAGAGACATTAAAATGATCACAAATTGTCATCATTAATTAGGTTATAATAGTTATTTTTAAGATTGGAAAGAGGTTGGAAACCTATGTGCAACTTTCTTTTTCAGCATCAGCCCTTTTTCTCCTTAAAAAAGCTGCTTCATTTCAGATACAGAAGCAGTGCTGTGGGAGGAGAATGCCAATCACCCCAGCAGTAGCATGTGTGAACCCTTAGAGAAGGAAAACAGAGCCCAGCCCCTCAGATCTGTGACATCCCAGTATTCCAACATGAGAGTTTGAAGATTTTAACTGAGATTTTGCCAGAAGTAACTTGTTGGTATATGATATCCTTCTACCATGGTTTGACCAAAGTATATTCATGATAACTAGAGAAAGCAATTTATGCTTTCTTAACTAAGGCAAGTTAAGAATAGGAGAAAATAGTCTATTGAGTGTACAGGCATTGATTAACAGACATTTAGTTGAAGAGAAATAAGGTAATTGTGGAGGTAGCAGAGAAGAGCAAGAGGAAGTTGGACCTTGGCAGCAGAAGCCGGGCAGTGAGGAAAGTAGGTGAGCTTGACCACATCCTTTGGGTGGTTATACTGCTGGTAGACACCTGCCTGTTTTGCTAACCTCTTTCTCCACTACTTTCCTTTACTCGGGAAATAGTTCTTTATGCCCAAAAGCAATTTTATTAGCAATGTCTAGAAAAAAAATTTTAGTCTAAGGAAAGTAATTTAGAAAATAACTATCCATGGTGTTATTTTATTCAAATATTTAGGATTCTCTGATGTGATTGCACTTTATTTGGTAAATGAATTTCAGATTATTTTCTGTAATAGTTTGCATGAAATCTTTTAGTTATTAAGAAATAGGAGCTGTACAGCATATTGAAATTTTAAAAATTAAGGTGGCTTCTCAGATTGAAAAAACTTACACTGAATCTAAGGCTTTCTCAACTACAAAATCACCGAACTTTTAACACATCTAATTTTAAAAGCCAATAATAGATATGATCTATGTCACTAAGTTAAGACAGTAAAAGTTCTAGTAGAACTTCAGGAAAAGTTAAGAGAAATCAAATTTTTGAACTTAATTCATTCCTTTTTATGATGCATCTGGCTTATTTCTTGCTTTTGATGATTAGCTGAAGCAAGGAAAGGTTAAAGAGATTTTACAAATTGCTTAAACACATATGTTTCTGCATTTCAGGTATCAATCTTGATAGCAAATCTTAAAAGCTAACTTTCTGCATTATATTTTCAGTCTATGCAATGTCAGCACAGTCATAATGTGGTCTAGAGTTTATTATATTAGATGGTAAGAAATTTGTGCTGATAAATGCTTTAAACCAGTATTACCCAGTGTTAAGCCACACCACTCACCAAATATGAAGACTTCAAAGAAGTTCGGAGCTTAATTTAAATGATATGAGAAGTTTGCCTGGGAATTGAGAGGAGCCTGCTGATTGGAATGGTTCATCATGCCTTTCTAATATGAATTGGCAAAACTGTGATATTGAGTTGCCCCTTTAAAAACAACCTTCCGGAATGTATTTGCTTGCTTACTATGGAGTATAGTGGTTATCACATTGGCCTAACACTTTGAACACACTTACTACAGAAGAGGAAGTCAGAGGGACAAGATGAGTTTCCCTGAAGAGAAGCAAATGATTATACTGCTTTTCATCTAAAGTATGCTTCCTTATAGCAGACCTTTATTTTATTACTAAAGCAAAACCACCTTCAGTTTGTTTGTTTGTTTTGTTTTATGCCATCAACCTAAGGAGGACAATCAAATAACCAACTGTTGGCCTTGGATTCAGTGTGTCTGCTAATTACACCATCTCATCTTATATACCTTCAGACCCGTTACTTGAGTAAACGTCCACCATATCACCTTAGTTCTTCCTATGCCCTTTCCTCTGTGCCACCACAAAACAGAGGGAAGACTTAACTACCAGAAAGATGTGAACTTCTAAGAAAGAGCAAGGATTTCATCTCACTCTCCTTTTATCATTATCTCTGAAGTCCCTCCCTACAATTCCCTGATGGTCCATGCTGCAACACCAGCATGGTGGAAGTGAGAAAGATTGTGGGGAATCCCGAAAGAGTAACTGTGACATTGTTATTCTTTTGAACTATAAAATTGTGAGCCACTCACACTTGCAGAAAGAGCAGAACTCTTAAGCTTTATCACATTGTGAAGATTAATATCTTACTGTTTTCCAGATTAGCACAGAAGCTTGTATCAGTGAAGAGTATTTAGGAGGGCAATAGGGTGTAAAATGTACCTGTCTTTGAACCCTCTCCCTCTTACTCATGTTTCCTTCACCCCACCCCACCCCACCACACTGTGTTGGTCAGGTGATACTATTCTATGAAACTGAGCTATAGTTGTCGAAAGTAACCATGGAATGTGATTAGTCCTCTGTGGGTGCTTCTTCCCCTGCTTCTTCTCCCTTGCTTTCTTTCTTCCTCCCTCCACTCTGGTAAATGGAAAAGGTGATGTCGAAGAACTGATGCTTGCTTGGACTCATGTTGTATCTGTGACTATGCTGTTAACTGTCTCCTTCTTCCTTCTTACATGGGTAGAATTCTTACGAAGTGTGGCGTTCCCTTCTTGAAAGTAGGTTTAATGCACAATGTGGTACTGTTTTCTAGTTTCTTGATGGTTGTATAAAGCAAAAAGTTAATGTGGTTATGTGTTTTTAAAAGAAAATAAGTGATTGGTTAAAAAAAAAACTGTTCTTTTTTCATTATTACAAGCCTTCACTGTTTTCCAACAGTTTACTGCCTCCTTTGTCACTGGTGAATGGTTTGTGTGACTGTGTGTTTTTCTCTCTGGGTTTCTTGGATCCTGAATATGATTCCTCTTAGGACTACTAACTTGTTAAGAGTTTAGGGCAAACAGACTTCACGGGTGAACATTTTTTAACTCTTTTACTAAATTGAAAAATAATCTAAAATAGCATTTTTTCTTTAGGTAATATATGAAGTGTGACCCTAAAGCAATGGGATTGATGCAGCCGATCTTTTTTCAGTTAAATCCTGAACAGCTAGACACCTGTTATTATTCCATACCCAGACACTGTGGGAACGTAGAATTTTCTGTGGAATTCCTGGATTATTACTCTTATCTATCTAGAAAAAGTTATCAAAGTAACTGACCCCAGGATAAATATACTCGAAAAGAGAAAAATATTTTATTGACTAAACCAGAATATGATAACATGCAGTTACCACATTAAAGTCAGGATAAGCTGTGGATATATATGACTCATTGGATCCTCAGCACCTCTCTCTAATCTGATGATAATAATAACATGCTCAACATTTGTATGCCTATAGGCGTATACATACACTATAGTGTTTTACATTTTTAATTTTAGTCAATCAAGTGTTCTGTAGCCCTTCGATAATGAAATATCAAAGATAGTTTAGAAACTTGTTTGTCAAAGATTGTTCCTGTCAACTAGAATTCAGACGTTTTTTTGCCTGCAGTTCCACAGATTCTGTAGAAATCTTTAAGCACATCCCTGGCAGCCTTCGTCAAAAAACTTGCTGGGTAGGGTGTGTGTCCTGCTGCCAGCTATGGTCAGTGACCACGAGGATATACGCTGACTTTCTTCCATGCAATGCCCCAATCTTAGTCTAGTCTGGAGTTCTAGCAGTAATACAAATCAGGGGAGGGGAGACATCCTTTTTCCAAAGGTGTTTTGTCAGTGGGAAGTCATACAAAATCATATTTACTGAAATGTGTCAAGTACCTAGACGATAGTAGAGGCCTAATAAATATTTGTTAAAGTGAAAGGTAACTTCTGGAGATTATTAGTAGATAAGCTATTGAGCAAATTTAGGAAGTAATTGACTTTTTTCCCCCCATCGATTGCTACAGAGGTTGTGCCTCTTAAGAACACTTGCTTACTGACAAACTGGTCAGTCATCCTCTGTTGAATCAAGTTGTGTGAAAACTTGATCCTGGTGCTCCCTTCCTGATAATTAGCTGCTTCTTCATCCCATGAACTTTCTATTCTACTCCACAGAGAACAGATTAGGTCCCCCAAGGGCAGAGTAGTCACTGCTGACCCTCACTGCCCAGCACAGGCAAGGACCATCTCTCATCAGTGACATCATGTAGTATTAGCACCATTTATAGAGGAGAAAGTGCATAGTGCCTGGCTGTGGACACTGCAGTAACTACTGACCCTGCAATTAAGATGCAGATCTGACTGGCTGGAGAGCCCACATTCTCCCTGTTCCTTAGAAGGAGAAAACATATTTCTTTCTTAGCAGGAACTAGGAAGCAGCTTCTTTCCAAAGCTATGCCTGATCAGAATGTAACCATCTTAAAGAAAATCAAAGAACATTTTCTTCCTACAAAACACACACACACACAAACTATAGGTTCCTCAGCAAGCTGGGTTCTCTGATTGTTGGTGAGAATTTATCTTCTGCCCCTCCAGGGATGACAGTTCTTGGGACTCTTAAATAGTAACAAATGAGCTCCTTAATCAACTGCTTTTCACAGGAGTCTTCTCCCTTGAGTCAGTCACGTTTTTTCCTGCTCTTCCCTGCAATTTTTAAAAGTTTCATCCATGGTGAATCAGGATGGTATACTGGAGAAGGCATGAACTTGTGATGAATCAGGCATTGATGTGGAGAGGAGAAAAGAGCTATAGAGAAATGAGATTGGATGGCTATTGCTAAGTGCCATTGATATCTACAGAAGAAGCAAGAACGGCTGAGGACAAGTACCAGGCAATTGAAAGCCAGATGTAGAATCAGGGCCTCTTTGTTGCTATACAAAGACGTTCTCATCTCCTACTGTGGGAGGCAAGAGGAAGGACAAAGGACTTAACAGACTAGCAGACCCTCAAAGACAGTTAAACAACCAACCAAGATTGTTGCTATGTCAGGACCCCCTGTTGGGAAAGCCTGAGACATCAGATGCAACATCTGGTTGGATCCCTTGCATAGGTTTTGACTCCTCAAACCCCTGAGAACACTCTGAGCCTGTAGCCATAACTCCCCATAATCCTCACTAGCCCTCCCACCCCTGTTTCATATTTTGTAGGAGCTGGAGGATATCCTGAGGGTTCTTGAAGAAAGGGGCCAGAATATAAGATTGAATAGAGAAGTATGTTTGACTTGGAAGTGCTTCACAAGATACAGAATTTAACTCCCTAGCAAGGATTCCAGAAGTTGGTAAAAAACTGGCTGTTAGGATAGCTCCTAGAAACATTGAAAAAGTGATCGTCCGTGTTCAGCAGTTAAAATTCCAGAATTGCTACAGCAGACAGTGAAGTCAGGGTCCACAAAGCTAGGGAAGTGGGCTTGCTGGATACGCTATGGCTGGAAAGCCAAGAGGACTTACCATGAACAAAGGTCATGGAGAATGTACTGGTCAGAGGTACACCAGCATCACTAAAAGTTCAGAGGTGACTCTTGTATGAAGACACCATTCCAGAGCTGTGAAAGCTGACAGCAATAGCATTGGGGTGGTAGGACTCTGTAAAACCAGAGGCCAGCTGGCAGCACAAATCCACCCAATGTTGGTCAAGATGCCCGTTGCTGTTCTTCAGTCACTAAGTCACGTCCTACTCTTCGTGACCCCGTGGACGCCAGGCTTCCCTGTCTTTCACTATCTCCCGGAGTCTGCTCCAACTCATGTCCATTGAGTCAGTGATACCATCCACCCATCTCATCCTCTATTGTCCCCTTCTGCCTTCCGGCTTTCCCAGCATCAAGGTCTTTTCCAGTGAGTTGGCTCTTTGCATCAAGTGGCCAAAGTATTGGAGCTTCAGCTTCAGCATCAGTCCTTCCAATGAATATTCAGGGTTGATTTCCTTTAGGATTGACTGGTTTGATCTCCTTGCTATCCAAGGGACTCTCAAGAGTCTTCTCCAACACCACAGTTCAAAAGCATCAGTTCTTCAGCTCTCAGCCTTCATGGTCCAACTCTCACATCTGTACGAGACTACTGGAAAAAAAAACATAGCTTTGACTAGACAGACCTTTGTCAGCAAAGTGATATCTCTGCTTTTTAATATGCTGTCTAGGTTGGTCACAGCTTTTCTTCCAAAGAGCAAGCATCTTTTAATTTCATGGCTGCAGTCACCACCTGCAGTGATTTTGGAGCCCAAGAAAATAAAGTCTGTCACTATTTCTACTTTTTCCCCATCTATTTGCCATGAAGTGAATGGATTGGATGTCATGATCTTAGTTTTTTGAATTGTTGAGTTTTAAACTAGCTTTTTCACTTTCATCAAGAGGCTCTTTAGTTCTTCTTTGCTTTCCACCAAAAGGGTGGTGTCATCTCTATACCTGAGGTTATTGATATTTCTCCCGGCAATCTTGATTCCAGCTTGTGCTTCATCCAGCCCAGCACTTCTCATGATATACTCTGCATACAAGTTAAATAAATAGGGTGACAATATACAGCCTTGATGTACTCCTTTCCCAATTTTGAACCAGTCCATTTCTTCATGTCTGGTTCTAACTTTTGCTTCTTGACTTACATACAAGTTTCTCAGGAGACAGGTAAAGTGGTCTGGTTTTCCCATCTCTTTAAGAGTTTTCCACAGTTTGTTGTGATCAGCACAGTCAAAAGCTTTAGGATAGCTAATGAAGCAGAAGTAAATGGTTTTCTACTTGCTTTTTCTATGATCCAGCAGATGTTGACAGTTTGATCCCTGTTTCCTCTGTCTTTTCTAAATCCACCTGGTACATCTGCAAGTTCTTGGTTTGTGTATTGTTGAAGCCTAGGTTGAAGGATTTTGAGCATGACCTTGCTAGCATGTAAAATGAGTGCAATTGTGAGGTAGTCTGAACATTCTTTGGTATTGTCCTTCTTTGGGACTGGAATGAAAATTGACCTTTTTCAGTCCTGTGGCCAGTGCTGAGTTTCCCAAATTTGCTGGCATATTGAGTGCAGCACTTTAACAGCATCATCTTTTAGGATTTGAAATAGCCCAGCTGGAATTCCATCACCTTCACTAGCTTTATTCATAGTAATGCTTCCTAAGGCCCACTTGACTTCACACTCCAGGATGTCTGGCTCTAGGTGAGTGATCACACCATCGTGTTTATCCAGGTCATTAAGATCTTTTTTGTATAGTTCTTCTGTGTATTCTTGCCACCTCTTCTTAATCTCTTCTGTTTCTGTTAGGCCCTTGCTGTTTCTGTCAGGTCCTTGCTGTTTCTGTCCTTTATTGTGCAATCTTTGCATGAAATGTGCCCTTGGTATCTCTAATTTTCTTGAAAAGATCTCTAGTCTTTCCTATTCTACTGTTTTCTTCTATTTATTTGCATTGATCACTGAGGAAGACTTTCTTAGCTCTCCTTGCTATTCTTTGGAACTCTCACTCAGTTGAGTATATCTTTCCTTTTCTCCTTTGCCTTTTGCTTCTCTTCTTTTCTCCGCTATTTGTGAGGCCTCCTCAGACAGCCATTTCGCCTTTGTGCATGTCTTTTACTTTGGGATGGTTTTGGTCACCACTCCTGTACGATGCTGCAAACCTCTGTCCATAGTTCTTCAGGCGCTCTATCTATCAGGTCTAACTCCTTGAATCTATTTGTCACTTCTGTATAATCATAAGGGATTTGGTTTAGGTCATATCTGAATTGCCTAATGGCTTTCCCTACTTTCTTCAATTTAAGTCTGAATTTTGCAATAAGGAGTTCATGATCTGAGCTCCAGGTCTTGTTTTTGCTGACTATTTAGAGCTTCTCCATCTTTGGCTTGGTGCAAAGAATATAATCAGTCTGATTTTGGTGTTGATAATCTGGTGATGTTCATAAGTAGAGTTGTCTCTTGTGTTGTTGGAAGAGGATATTTGCTATGGCCAGAGCATTCTCTTGGCAAAACTCTGTTAGCCTTTGCCCTGCTTCATTTTGTACTCCAAGGCCAAACTTGCCTGTTATTCCAGGTATCTCTTGACTTCCTACTTTTGCTTCCAATCCCCTATGATGAAAAAAACATCTCTTTTTTTTGGTGTTAGTTCTAAAAAGTCTTGTAGGCCTGCATAGAATCATTCCACCTTAGCTTCCTTGACATTATTGGTTAAGGTATAGACTTGGATTACTGTGATGTTGAATGGTTTGTCTTAGAAACGAACAGAGATCACTCTGTAGCTTTTTGAGATTGAACCCAGGTACTGCACTTCAGACTTTTGTTGACTATGAGGGCTACTCCATTTCTTCTAAGGGACTTTTGCCTCATCCATCAGAGGGCAGATAGAAGCAAGAACTACAATCCCTTGGCCTCCAGAGTGAAAACCACAGTCACAGAAAACTAACCAAAATGATCGTATGGATCACAACTTTGTGTAGCTCAGTGAAACTAGGTGCATGCAGGGCCAACCACAATGGACAGGGCATGGTGGAGAGCTCTGACAGAATGTGGTCCACTGGAGAAGGGAATGGCCAACCACTTCAGTATTCTTGCCTTGAGAACCCCATGAACAGTATGAAAAGGCAAAAAGATATGACACTGAAAGATAAACTCCCCAGGTCAGTAGGTGCCCGATATGCTACTAGAGAAGAGTGGAGAAATAGCTCCAGAAGGAATGAAGAGGCTGAGCCAGCGCGGAAATGATACCCAGTTGTGGATGTGTCTGGTGATCAAAGTAAAGTCCGATGCTGTAAAGAACAGTATTGCATAGGAATCTGGAATGTTAGGTCCATGAATCAAGGTAAATTGGAAGTGATCAAAAAGGAGATGGCAAGAATGAACATCGACATTTTAGGAATTGGTGAACTAAAATGGATGGGAATGGGCAAATTTAATTCAGATAACCAGTATATCTACTACTATGGGCAAGAATCCTTTAGAAGAAATGGAGTAGCCCTCATAGTCAACAAAAGAGTCCAAAATGCAATACTTGGATGCAATCTTAAAATCAACAGAATGAGTTCAGTTTGTTTCCAAGGCAAATCCCTGGCTGGGGTCCTTCTCTATTGCTCAGTGCATTGGGCACTTGAAGGGCTACCCTCCCCGGGGTCTTTCTCTATTGGTCAACGATCAGCGCTGGTCTGCAGAAAGAAGCTACAGTGATGCACACGACTCAGCAGCATCACCTTGCCTCCCTGGCTGCTCTGCTTTCCTCCAAAGGTATTCCCCGCTGGGATCTCCTCCCTCATGTCCCCTCGGGCCGTTTTCCCACAATCAACTGCAGACCTCATCCTAGGATTGCTCTCCAATCCCTGCACTCCAGCTCCCAGCCACTACAGGTTCCAGAGGACTTGCATCCCTGTCCAGGATACACAGGGCTGTGGCAAGGATTGTCTGTAGTTTTCTTTCCATTCAGACTGTTATATCGATCAGCCGCTGCACTTTCCAGCAGCCTCAAATCCTTTTCCGCTGTCCCAGATCCTTGTCCCATGTGGGGATTTGACCCCTGCTTCAGTTCCTCCTGATGGCTGGGACGGTAAAGAATGTTCTGCAATGCCAGAGACCCAGGTTCGATCCTTGGGTTGGGGAGATCCCCTGCAGAAGGGAATGGCTACCCATTCTAGTATTGCTGCCTGGAAAATTACACGGACAGAGGAGCCTGGTGGGCTACAGTCCATAGAGTTGCAAAGAGCCAGATCCAACTGAGCGACTGACACACTTTCAGCTCTCCCGTCCCTGGACACGGGTCCAGCTGCTCATTCTCCTCTTTCCCCCTCCTTCCTTGGTCCTACCCAGTCTTGCGTGGATATATATATATATATATATATATTCCTTTCCAGTGGTCAGGGACCCCTGCCCGCTCTCAGCTAGTGTTCCGCAAGATCTTCTGTGTCTGAAGGTATATTCCTGATGCATCCATGGAGAGAGATGGACTCCATGTCCACCTACGCCTCTCCCATCTTGAGGAGTCCCTTCATTCATCTTTATATCTGCTTGTCATACTTTTGTCCTTTTTCTGGAAAGAAAGTTTTTTTTTTGTCTTTTTTTTTTTAACACAGGTGATCTGAGTACCCTTGCTACCCCTTTGCTCAATTGTGGTGTAAATGGAGAGATACTGAAACCTCAGTCCAAGGACATGGTGACCAGGGCCCAGGCTCCTTGCGGGTAAGATCAGGGTCACATCACCAGACTAGCCTCTGAGGCTGGGAGAGCTGAAAACTGATGATGAGGGGCATCTAGAAGGAAAGAGCATCAGCTGTGGTGCAGAGACCAGCTGCATCAGTGAGGGGCTGTCTCATCCTTCTAACCTCAGGAAGAAAAGCTCACCACAGTCCTGGAAGAACAGCTGTCTGAACACGTGTGGAAAAGTGAGCTGAATGGCATGCAGGGTGGACTATGGGGGATGCAGAAGTGCACCAGCCAGATCCCGGTCTAAGGAAAGGTTTGCATCACAGGTCTGGGGCACAGGTGTGAAGGCACAGGTGTGGGGCACAGGTATGGGCGTGCTGTGAGCAATGTCTCTGGTTGGCAGCTCTCAGCTCTCTTGTCCCCCAGTGGCTCAGCGCCTGCAATGCAGGATACGTGGGTTCAATCCCTAGGTCGAGAAGATCTCCCAGAGAAGGAAATGGCAACCGACTCCCGTATTCTTGCCTGGGAAATCCCATGGACAGAGGAGTCTGGTGGGCTACAGTCTTTGGAGTTACAACGAGTCAGGCACAACTGAGCACAGACGCACCCACCATTACAAATTTTTCCATTCTAGACTGTTCTTGAGGGCAAGGATGCCATCTGTTTTTCTGTCCTGATTGTCCAACCATAATGCCTAGCTTATAGTAAGAAATATTAGTTGAAAACATGAATTGAATTAATTTGGCCAAGGATAATTTTTGTATGGGCTTCCCAGGTGGCGCTAGCGGTAAAGAACCCACATGCCAATGCAGGAGACATAAGAGGTACCAGTTCGATTCCTGGGTTGGGAAGACCCCCCCGGAGGAGAGCATGGCAACCGAATCCAGTATTCTTGCCTGGAGAATCCCATGGACACAGGAGCCTGGCAGGCTACAGTGCACAGGGTCACAAAGAGTCGAACACAACTGCAGTGACTTAGCACACAAGCACAATTTTTGTACATAAATGTTAGGAGCAGCTTTATTTATTCATAATTGAAAAAAAAAATGAAACAACCAAATGTCCATTAACAAGAGAATGGATAAACAATTTGGGTAAACTGTCTTGGTTGCTAGGGCTCCCATAGCAAAATACCACACACTGGGGCGCTTAAATAACAGAAATATATGTCTCATTGTTCTAGAAGCTGGTAGTACAGATCAGGGTGTCAGCAGATTTGGTTTCTCTGGAAGCCTGTCTGCTTGGCTTGCAGATGGCGGCTTTGTCACTGTATCCTCACATGGCCCTTTCTCTGTGGACACATCGAAGATAATTTTTAAGAGGGATAGTCATGTCTTTCGTAGAGTTATAAAATGCAAACATGTCAGAGATTTTGTCATTAATCAGAAAACCAGTATAATGTTATAACCTGTTCAAAGAAGAATCTAAAACACAGATAAATATACAGACATCTGGAATGTGGGGAAAATTTATAAACAAATGCAAAATCAGCAAAATTGGTCAATATTCATAAGTCAGTTCTACAAATACAACCGTCACTTCTCAGGACAAAAATCATTTGCATTACTATCCACTTTACTACAATTTATAGAATTATAAAACAGCTCAGATAACCTGAAAGGATGCATAGACAGTACATCCAATGATGTTCGGGGATCATTTCAAAGTCTTTCACGTTTTCCCCTATACTTTAATGACTAACTTCCCCATTCCAATTTATGCATTCATTTATCAGGTCATTTGACATAATTACACACACACACACACACACACACACACACACACACTCACACTCCAAAATGCTTTGTTCTCAACACCCTAGAAAAAATTCCCGTTCAGCTTGGCCAATTAGCTAAAGCCAGCAGCCGGGCTCAGATCCTGGGGCAAATGGAATCCACCACAGTTCTCCTTGTTTCATCTAAATCTTCACAGAAATGGCCAAAACTCTAGGTGAGAGATATCATTAGCAATATCAATATTAGCAAGAGAAAGTTTTTGTCTTAGATGTTCCATACTGAAGAAGTTTTAAAAGCTAAGCAGCTTTCTCATGACATACAGAGACCTACCAACCACGATTTTCACCACCGCTTTCCTGGGTGCGGAGTCGAGTCCCAGAGCACAGTTCCCAACCCTGCTGCAGAAATGGAGCTGGACTTTGTGGGAGAGACGTTGGTTGAGAGGCCCGAGGGGGAGAAAGGGGAGCAGGAGAGTAGAGGGGTGATTCTGGGTGAGGGCATCTACGGGGCGGAAGTAAACAGCCATGAAACAAGCAGAGAACCTTTCCAGATGTGGCTGCTCATGAAAGGGCGGTGAGGGGCCCAATGGGATAGGACTTTATACACACAAAATCAGAGCTTTCAAGGGCCTGCAAACCCTCAGACACTGGCACTGACAAAGGCCTTCTAAGAATGTATACAGAATCCACTCTGACCTGATCCCTGAGCCCACTGGCCACGTGGGCACTCTTCTCTCCTCAGCTCAGTAAACATAGCACCTCACACCCTGACCCAGCCTACTGAGACTCTTCTCCAGCAAGCTCTGAAAGGGGCCACTGTGTCACAGCCCCTCATACACACAAACACTAAACACACCTCTGCACACAAACCCCAGATGTCCCCCAGGGCTCCTTGGAGGCGACATCTTCCCTGTGAACACCCTCAGGTCAGTTCAGTTCAGTTCAGTCACTTGGTCATGTCTGACTCTTTCGACCCCATAGACTGCAGCATGCCAGGCTTCCCTGTCCATTGCCAATTCCTGGAGCTTGCTCAAACTCATGTCCATTGAGTCGGTGATGCCATCCAACCATCTCATCCTACGTTGTCACCTTCTCCTCCTACCTTCAATCTTCCCCAGCATCAGGGTCTTTTCTAATGAGTCAGTTTTTCACATCAGGTGGCCAAAGTATTGGAGCTTCAGCATCAGTTCTTCCAATGAATATTCAGGACTGATTTCCTTTAGGGTTGACTGGTTGGATCTCCTTGCAGTCCAAGGGACTCTCAAGAGTCTTCTGCAAAACCACAGTTCAAAAGCATCAATTCCTCAGTGCTCAGCTTTCCTTATAGTCCAACTCTCACATCCATACATGACTACTGGAAAAGCCATAACTTTGACTAGATAGACCTTTGTCAGCAAAGTAATTTCTCTGCTGTTGAATATGTTGTCTAGGTTGGTCATAGCTTTTTTTCCAAGGAGCAAGCATCTTTTTAATTTTATGGCTGCAGTCACCATCTGCAGTGATTTTGGAGCCCAAGAAAATAAAATCTGTCACTATTTCCACTTTTCCCCATCTATTTTCCATGAAGTGATAGGACCGGATTCCATGATCTTCATTTTCTGAATGTTGAGCTTTAAGCCAGCTTTTTCCACTCTCCTCTTTCAGTTTCATCAGGAGGCTTTTTGGTTCCTCTTTGCTTTCTGCCATAAGGGTGGTGGTATCTGCATGTCTGAGGTTATTGATATTTCTCCTGGCAATCTTGATTCAAGCTTGTGCTTCATCCAACCTGATATTTCTCATGATGTACTCTGCATAGACGTTAAATAAGCAGGGTGACAATATACAGCCTTGATAATGCTCCTTTCCCGATTTGGAACCAGTCTGTTGTTCCATGTCCGGTTCTAACTGTTTCTTCTTCTTTTTTTTTTTAATTTTATTTTATTTTTAAACTTTACAATATTGTATTAGTTTTGCCAAATATCGAAATGAATCCACCACAGGTATACCTGTGTTCCCCATCCTGAACCCTCCTCCCTCCTCCCTCCCCATACCCTTCCTCTGGGTCGTCCCAGTGCACCAGCCCCAAGCATCCAGTATCGTGTATCGAACCTGGACTGGCGACTCATTTCATACATGATATTATACATGTTTCAATGCTATTCTCCCAAATCTCCCCACCGTCTCCCTCTCCCACAGAGTCCATAAGACTGATCTATACATCAGTGTCTCCTTTGCTGTCTCATACACAGGGTTATTGTTACCATCTTTCTAAATTCCATATATATGCGTTAGTATACTGTATTGGTGTTTTTCTTTCTGGCTTACTTCACTCTGTATAATAGGTTCCAGTTTCATCTTGGTCTGCACACAGATTTCTTAGGAGGCAGGTAAGGTGGCCTGGTATTCCCATCTCTTCAAGAATTTTCCAGTTTTTTATAATCCACACAGTGAAAGGCTTTGGCATAGTCAATAAAGCAGTAGATGTTTTTCTGGAACTCTCTTGTTTTTTCGATGACCCAACAGATGTTGGCAATTTGATCTCTGGTTCCTCTGCCTTTTCTAAATCCAGCTTGATTATCTGGAAGTTCTCAGTCCATGTACTGTTGAAGCCTGGCTTGGAGAATTTTGAGCATTACTTTTCTAGCATGTGAAATGAGTGCAATTGTGCAGTAGTTTGAACATTCTTTGGCATTGCCTTTCTTTGGGATTGGAATGAAAATTGACCTTTTCTAGTCCTGTGACCACTGCTGAGTTTTCCAAATTTGCTGACGTATTGAGTGCAGCACTTTCACAGCATCATCTTTTAGGATTTGAAATAGCTCAACTGGAATTCCATCACCTCCATTAGCTTTGTTCATAGTGATGCTTCCTAAGGCCCACTTGACTTCGCATTCCAAGATGTCTGGCTCTGGGTGACTGATCACATCATTGTGGTTATCATGAAGATCTTTTTTGTATAGTTCTTCTATACAAAGTAACACCCTAACCTCCTCCAGATCCTGTCCGCTCCTTCACTCTCTACCACAGCTTTTAAAACTGGTTTTGGACCCAATCTCTTAAGTCAGTAGCTTGTAACCCTTTGCTTACCAGCTGATCCTTTTATTACTTCTGTGATCCTTAAGTCTATAAAAGTTTTGTCCAACAAACCAACCATATTTATTGCATAATAATCCTTGTCCCCTTGGCAACCCACACTGTCATACTCAGCTGATACAATACTAGTCAAAAGCAAAGACACTTCTCATGGTAAATGTATCATTTCCATTAGACTTCTTTAAATATGGGTGATAACTTATGCTCCCCTCCCCATTAGGTGTCTGGGGACCCCAGGTTCCCTCATGGCTCAGTTGGTAAAGAATCTGCCTGCAATGCAGGAGACTGGGTTCGATTCCTGGGTCAGGAAGATCCCCTGGAGAAGGAAATGGCAACCCACTCCAGTATTCTTGCCTGGAGAATCCCATGGACAGAGGAGCCTGGCTACAGTACAGGGGGTTGCAAGAGCTGGACACGACTTAGTGACTAAAGAGAGAGAAAAGAGAGAAAGAGAGAAATATGGGTGATAACTTATGCTCCCCTCCCAATTAGGTGTCTGGGGACCCAGGTTGGGAAATCCTGTTCTAAGGATTAACGTTGAGTGAGTTCAGCCAAGTCTCCCTTGCTCTCCCTTTTCTCAGATGGGCAAACTGAGGCTGTTAGTTTTAAGGTGAACTGACTTATTTAAACTGCCAAAGAATTGGAATGGAAATTGAGAATTTTTTAAAAGAAAGTGTCCCCTTTTTTGGTCTCTAACTCCTTTTAGCGTTAGGTTTTCTTAAAAAATAAAGTAAAATTAAGTTGGGACGGGCTGTCACTTGCCCCCCGAGTAAGCCTTTTCCGCTTGCAGCCTGGACCTGTCTACAGGATCCTAGAATTTGCTGCATATCAGCTGCCTGCTCCTCCCCTCCAGGTCAAGAGGCCCAGACCATCCCGACAAGAAGGAACCTGAGACGTTGTCTGGTCCAGGGTGTCCCAAAGTGTGTTCCCCAGGATGTTAATTGCTATGTTGGGGGTGGGGTGGGGAAACAGCTTCTGTGGTCATTTACTTTTGAGAAAGGCAGTGTTAAGCAAAGGTAAACTGGTTTAGTCTTGTTTTGTTTTCAGGACATGGCTGAGCCTGTGAAATGCCTTTGGGCCTAACGAACTGCCAGGAGGGTGAGATGGCATGCATTATTGCCCAGATTTACTGGACTTGAAATCTCTTTCACGGGAGACCTGTTCACGTCTCACGGGGCCCTGGGGTTCTGAGAAGCTTAGTTGGGGACCTGTTAGTCCAGCCTGACACTTCAGGTAAGGAAACAACTCAGAGTGACCAAGGCTTAGACCCACAAGGGGATCTAGTCCAGACCGGAACCCAGGTCGCCGGAGTCTAATCCTGGGCTTGGCAAATTTGGGCCTTTTCCTCTACACCTCACCCACCACATACCTTCGTTTAACACAGGGGGAAAAACTTTCCGAGGGACCCCGGAAGCGGAGGGTGTTTGCTTAGAGAGAGGCTCTCTAGAGGCTCATTTGCGTCTCCAGCAAAACCTCCCAGGCTGGTGGGGGCAGGAGGGGACGGGGGACAGGAACCCCCACAGGATGAGGGACTGCAGAGCCTGGGGGGCTAGAAAGGGCTCCATCTGCAGCAGAAAAGCCGTGAGGCTTTCAGAGTCTCTCATATGTCTTAATCGAATTATCACATAGAACTGAACACTGTCTTTTCTCAAGATCAAAAGCTGTCACTGACATGACTCCAGTGCTCGGTCAACCTCCAGTATCTTTCCCCCTGCATCTGCTCTCATTTTGTTAACGAGAAAAATCAGTGTGGCCACGATGACCATGGCTATTGGCAGACAGGTGAGAGCTAGGGGTCTCTCCTCTTATTGATGGCGGCCTCCCACTGAGCAGGCATGGGGAGTCGGGGAGTCGGAGGGAGAGTATTAGAACATTTGCCTAAGCCCAATCATTTCCTGGTGATTAGGATTACGAAATGAAAAGCTACAGTGTCTCTCGCATGGGAGCAGATGCCTGGCAGACTCAGGGTGGGTGCAGGGCGAGTGGGCCTCCAGGGCAGAGGAGTCTGCCGTCAGTGTCTCCAGGGCAGGCCCGTCCCATCCCCGCAGCTCCCCACCTGCCTGCCCCGGGGAGCGGTGCGGGCTGACCAGGTAGGAACCACGCCTTTGCTCTTCCTGAGTCTTAGTCAACTCAGGCAAGCGTGGCAAAGGAGAACATGGCATACATGTGTTCCCATGCGTGTGTATACGTGTGTGTTAGTGTGTGTGGAGTGGCATGACTAGAAACCTAGGTGGTTGCTCTCTGGAGGTGCCCAGCTGTCATGTTGCCTGACTGTACCAGGCATCTTCTCTCCACCTAGATTTACCTGCTTCTCTCGCGTGCTTTTCTCCTCTCCTCTTCCCCATCTATTTCTTCTTCTGAGAGCTATTTTATCTGCAAATTTCCAGGCTCACTCAGAATTGAAGTGTAAGGGCCACACCACTGTCTGGGATCAGTGGCCATTTGAGGGAAAAGCGAAGCGGGCAGGAGCATCAGGTGTAAGTGGGAATCATGAAGGCCGGAGGCCGGTCCTCACCCTGCCCATGGCCAACTATCTTGTAGGCCCTGGGGCAGGATGGGCCACACTGAGGGAATGAACCACATCCTTTGGAGATGACCTTGATCCACTGAGCAGGAGCAGCCCCCTGTTCTGCTCTTAGGCATCCTTACCCGACAGGGATTTTTTTTCTGTCATTTTAACTACGTGGCCTCTAGTCAGTAGCTTTTATGTGCTGGGAGTGTGTTGGAGCCAGGAACGAGGTTGAGGAGCAGGAAGCACTGTGAGGTGTCAGAGACTGACCACTTAGAGTGATAAGTGCTCGGGCAGAAGTGGGTCAGGGGTGCACTAATCCAGGTCGGGAGGACAGCACAGGATGTCGAGGAAGGTGTCTCTGTAGAGGCTCCAGTTGAGCTGAGTGTGGACGGTCTAGGAGGAGACAGCCAAGTTGGGTTGGGATGTGTGTATGTGTGTGTGGCGTGAAGCAGCGTGTTTCAGGCTGAAGGAGAGACTGGGCAAAGGCGAGGAGACATGAGCCAGTCGGGGGAACTAGAAGCAATCCAATATGGTGGGTGGGCTGGACAGGTTCTCGGGGTGGTGAGAACTGGGGCTAGAGGGACTGCTGTACCATACAAAGGACTCTGAGTTTTAAGCTGAGGATTTCTGCTTCTTCACACTGACTGGCCTCAAAATCACCTAGGAAACTTGTTAGGGAACACATTCCTGGGCCTAACTCCAACTAAGGAATCAGAATCCCCAAGGGTGAGACCTCAGAATCAGCCTTTTCAGCAGTGTCCTGGGAGGGTCTACATGAGCTCTGGGTAGACTGGACCCTGGGAAACAGCAGGATTCCTATCAAGGGAGAGGCGGGTACATGGGAAACCAGTCCTGACACTCTGCTGGAAGGAAAAACAGGGTCCGAGGGGGAGGCCCTGGGACTGTGAACAGTATCACGAGGGGGGTCGCCAGGATCAGATGCCCTAGTGCTCCTGGACTAGTGCCCCCTGATGAGGACAGGAAAGGCAGATCTCCAGCTGGACACACTCCTGCAGGCAGTAAGGGGAGGGATGACAGAGGCGTCCCTCCCACCCTTTCCCACTCGACTCCACCTGCTCTAAGGGAGGGACCTTGAAGGACTAGCTCACTCTTTCCCTCCATCCTAAGGGAAATCCCTACTTCCACAACCCACAAGGCTCCCTATTCAAACTGAGTGTTCAGAGCCCATTGGGGGAGGGTGGAGAGGAGGAGTGAAGCTTGTGTTTTCATCCAGGCTAAGGGGGAGGGAGACTTCCCTAGGTGATCCAAAAGGAGGAGGGGGGCTCTGTGGCTGCTATTTACTCTACATTTGGGCTCCTCGTAGATTCCTCTCCAAAGGGTGGTAATGAAAGACTGATACTCAAGGAGGTAAGGCAGTTCCCCAGCCCTGAAAGGTCCTCAAGGCTAAGGCCCAGATTAGACCACCTTCCAGGGACTCTCACCTCAAAGGACTGGGTCCTAGCGCCTCACCGGGGACCTAGAGCCCTCAACCAGGCCCCACCACCCTTGTTCTGCAGCCTCACCCCCACCCCTAGACTTTCCCAGATTAACCTTTATATTTAACACTTAAACCAGGCAGTTTCGCACCTCAATGCCAGTGTTTATGCTAATCCCTCCTCCTCTGACTTGCCTCTCCCACTCCTCCCCCTCTGTCTGGCTAATTCCTGCTCGTTCTGCAAGACCCAGCTCGCCCTGACACCTCCCCGACCACCCAGCACGCATCTCAGTCTAGCTATTCCTGTAAACGACCCACACCACCCTGTGCTCACCTTGATGCGACCACTCACACACAGTTTAGGCACTGCCCCACTCTGAGTTGACCAGAAATTCCTCAAAGGCAGGATTTGTGGGTACTACATTTTGTCTCCCCAGCGCCTGGCACACAGTAGGAGCTCAAGAAATATTTGCTGAGCCAAACAGAATCCAGATGAATGGGACATGCCCTGAGACATGCGAGTGCCACGATCATTTAAGAGCATTCTAAGGATCGGCTTATGGTGTTTTTAGGACCTATGTGCTGTGTGCTCAGACACTCAGTCATGTCAACTTCTCTGCTACCCATGGACTGTAGCCCATCAGGCTCCTCTGTCCATGGGATTCTCCCAGCGAGAATACTGGAGTGGGTGTCATTTCCTTCCCCAGGGGATCTTCCCGACCCAGGGATCAAACTCGTGTCTCTTACGTCTCCTACAGGTGCCTGTTAAAGCCTCTGTATAGCTGTGACACTTCATCCCCTTGTTTATTGCAAAATAACAAATTTAATGAGTATACTGAAGGTGAATATTTGCATGTTAAACAGGCTGAGGGCAGGTTTCCTTTAAATACTAAGCCTTTGCTAGAACTTTCAGAAACTTACCTTACAGATCATTAACTTCTGGGGGAGGCGGGGAGCAGAAGTTGTGGAACTGAAATCTCTAAGACTCTGAGCTCCAAAGCAGTGACTCTGAAAGGAAGAAGCAAGGCAGAGTGTCTTGGACCTGGACAGAACTGGGTTCAGACTCTGGCTCATAACAGGTCCCCAATAATAGTAATAGTATTGTTTGTAGGGTTGACTTTGTGCACGGAGGTGAGGAAGGAGTCTTTCGAGGTTTACAGGATTTTATCTGGGCTGGCAGAAGAAGGAGGCAGAGATGATCCAGAAAGGAAGGGCCGGACCATAGCAGCAACATAATCCGACTATCACAGTACTTCACAATTTTTTTTATGTTTTTAAACAAAATCTTTTCATGTTGAATATGCGGAATGCTGGCAACAGCATTGTTCTGGGTGGTTAATGGAGAGGGTCTTGGACTTATCAGCTCTGCGACCTGGGACAGATCACCTAACTACAGTTTCCTCATCTGTACAAAGAAGACAGGAAACAGTATCCATCTCTTAAGGCTGCAGCAATGCCAGGTGATAGAATGCCCTCCATAAATGGTACCAGTTACTGTATTATGAAGTGATCAGTACTACAGCACAGAATGGTAAGTCCCTGTTGGAGGAACTGCTTGCTGTGGGAATATGGGGGTGGAGGGTGGGGCTAGCTGCAAGAGCACAACCCAGGACCCTGGAGACCACCTGTGTGACCTTGGGCCTGTTCTGTAACACTGAGGGTGTGCCCTAGATAATCTCCCAGGTGCCTAAATTAGCAAAGGTTAGTCCACCCACAGACAGCTCCCCAAACAGCCGCTCTCAGGTCTGGATGCCTTGTCCTGCCCAGATGCCCTCTTCCCCACTTTGTGCAGAGTAACTCTTACTCACTCAAGGGCAGGCCTCCTTCCCATCCTTCCCTGACACCCCATACCCTCTGCGCAGCAGTCCGCACGCTGCGGTCCTCATGGTAGGCAGCTAGGTCTGTCACCTAGATGGTGACTCTACTGCCTCAGTGCAAACAGAGAGCAACGGGCGCTGGACAGTGAAGCTTGTTAGCAGTCGGAAAGATGATCAGCACTTTCCCTTTGTAGAGATTTCCGGAATCTCCTGGGTCCTAATTCTCTTATAGTTTGTTGTGGAGAAATAGGTTTGGAAATAGTTGGGGCTCCGTTCCCTCCCCCTGGGTGGAAAGAGAAAGCGTGCTCCCTTGGTTGGGGCCACCGCTGCAGGTCAAGTCCTTTGCAGCTATTAATACTTCCTGCCAGGTCTGGTAAAAGTGACAAGGGGCCTTCAGGAGTCCCCAGAGTCCCCCCAGAACCGGTCCCTTTCCAAGGCGTCTGGCCATGCAGGCACCTGGCTCTCCCCTTTGCACAAGAAGAGGGGACTGGCGTCCACCACGTGTGCCCCCTCGCGCTGCTAGAAAGCGGAAACAAATGACCTTGACCTCCAAGGAGACAGCCTCTCGGAGAGGGCGCCTCCTCCGGAAAAGTTGTCCAGACAAAGGGCATTCCTCGGCTTCCACCCCGACAGCCGCCAGCCGCCGGCCGAG
>NW_011494861.1:22256621-22273016 GCF_000754665.1 Bison bison bison
TTCCTGCCCTCCCGCGCCCTCCCCGTCCGACCCTGCGTCCCCTCCCCGGACCTGGAGGGAGGCCGCGGCCCGCGGGGCGGCTGCCCGGTTCCGACCCCACCCGGACCCCGGGCGGCCAGCAGAGCCCGGAGCCGAGCCGGGCGCGCCCCGAGAGCCGAGGCCTGCGGGCCGCACTCCCCGAGCCCCGGGCCGGAGCCCGCGCGCCTGCTCCCCGCCGCGGGCCGGAGGGAGAGGGGCGAGAGGAGGGCCTGGTCTCCCCGGGGATGGAGGGGATGGAGGCGGCGGCCAGACCTGCCGGCGGCAGCCTTCAGTGAGTACGGAGGAGGCGAGGCCCCGGGCGGGCCGGGGATGGCGGGACCGGGGGAGCGAGAAGGAAGGGTCGCGGGGGGAGCCCTGCCCGTCACGACCGTCTTCATTTCAGCGTCTCAGGGTTGGGGTTAGACGAGCACAGAGCTCGGCCCTAGACTTAAGCGGCCCCGAGCCGCACAAATCGGTACCCACTGTTCCCCCGAGGAAAGTCTCATCCATCCTAACAGGTCTCTAGAGAGGGGTGATCTCTGGAATGCTGTTCAAGACTTTACCTGAAGGCTCTTGTAATGTGACGGAAATTGCACCCAAACCCTTCAAATCCCCTGCTTCCTGGATCGAACCTTAGAAGAGAGGACTCAGTGGATGGGCTGTGACGACAGAGTTCGTCAATTCTAAATGAACTGGTAGAGAGACTGATCTCGTCCTCCCGAAGACAGGCCTTAAATGTCACAGGCTTAAAACTGATGTAACAAAAAAAAAAAAAAAAAACTGATGTAACATACAGACTGTGTGTATGTATTTTGCTTTATGGAATATGTGTATTCATGAAATATATTAAAAACGGAGTTGTAATAAATGAATATAGAGAGGCTTGGCATTTAAGAGAATTCTGTAGTGAATCTTTAGTCAGTATTAGGTGAATAATTAACCTCCAGTTTGTAATTTATGTGAATACGAATTTTTATGCATGCCGTGGGACATTCCTAGATGTATGGTATAGAAGGGGCATGTTCTCAGAGAGCAGGATAAATATTAAGACATTGTGGCTTCTATGTGTGCACAGAACTGCTTGGTGAGTAAAATCTCGAGCTCACTTTTATTCCCTGTGAAGACATTGACATCAAGTGTGCTACCAAGGAGCGGTCATCTGGGCACGTCACCTGTCTAGGACTAAGGGGAGTTGGGGTCCTGGTCACTGGGTGCTTTGGAAGAGCCCTGACCTTGGGAGGAGAAGCTTTGAGTTCCTAGCTGAGAGGCCTCCCTCAGCTTTGGTGTCTCCTAATGGCTCTGTGCCTCTGTCTCTCTGTAAAATGTCTGTAAAAATGAGGGTCATAACTGTTCAGGCAGAATGGTGTGAGAATTTGAGAGAGAGCGTCTGAAAGTACCTTCAGGCCTGCCCAGCACCGAGCAGAGGCTGAAAGGCCTTGGTGTCTGATCCTGGCTGCCCTGTGGGCACAGCTCTGCTCACGCCTGAGGTTTCGGCACAGGGTGGGGTCACCTTCCACCAGCGGGTCAGATCCAGGGTGGTATCTTCCTGAAGCCCATCCTCTGCATTGGTTCCCTTTGGAAAGGGAAGAGCTTGTGGGCATAAACAGAAATTGCCATCCTCCCCTGAGGCCTGACACCTGTCAGCAAAACACGAAGCCAGGGA
The DNA here is from genome assembly GCF_000754665.1 of Bison bison bison. Taxonomy (NCBI): domain Eukaryota; kingdom Metazoa; phylum Chordata; class Mammalia; order Artiodactyla; family Bovidae; genus Bison; species Bison bison. The sequence continues at coordinate 22,258,303 of NW_011494861.1, forward strand.
CTGGGAATGCAGCCCCCATTTCCCCTCTGGTCCACACTAGGCAGAAGATTAGCTGTTGCTTGACGCTTCACTGTCCCCACCTGTAAAATGGGGATAGAAAAATAAGACTACTACTCTGACTTGGAAGAAAAAACTCAGTAATGACTTATTCGTACCATCCAAAGGCTCGTGCTCCCCAAGCTGCTTTCACATTGTCTAGGGGCACCCCCTGATCTGACCCCAAGTTTCCTCCAGACAGGGCTCTATACCAAGGCACTATGGAGACCCAGGAGGTCGTGGGAGCTGGCCAGGTAGTGGGTCTAAGGAGCTCTGTCTGTTTTCTCCTCCAGAGAACCCCAAATAGGGAGCAGAACGGCCAGCTCCATGGAGGTGACCTCAGCTGTGGAGAGAAGTGACCCCGAGCCACAGCCGGAGAACGGACACCTCCCAAGACCCTGGCCCTGCCCTCGAGAAGACGGAACACCCAGCCCGAAGGCCACCCAGCCTCCCGGGGCACGGGGGATACAGCTCCAGGGGCCCTCCGTGCTGGAGTCCAAGGTGAGGGCCTTGAAGGAGAGGATGACAGCGGGCAGACAGGGGGCAGGCCCCAGCCTCACTTCCCACCAGCGGCTGGCCCTCAAGAAACCCAAGTGCAGACGAGTCAAGGTGGGTGGGTCCAAGCCTCCGTCAGAGGGGCCTTCCCCACCCGAGGCTGTGGTGGTCCATCACACGCAGAAGCCAAACGACAGGCGGCTGGACCGCAGTGTCACCGAGGAGGAGCCCGCCAGGAACGGGGACCCCGGGCCTCCCAGGTTGCCTGCTCCCGGACTCGAGTGCTGGAACAGGAGGAGCCCGTGGCCTCCAGAGGCGGTTCAAACACAGCCTGAGCATGACAGAGCTCTGCCGGCCGGGCCCAGCTCTCTGCAAGAGGGCCCCATCCACAGGGTCACTCCCAGCCGGCCGGGGGGCTCTCGTCCTTGTAACAAAACCACCCACGTGCTCACCCTGCGGAAAGGAAGGTCACACCCCCAGCAGGATGGTCTCGGCACCCGGGGAGACCCGGACAGCTTGTCTCCGACCTCAGAGGAAAACATCGTCCCCAGGCCGGCTCTCCTGGGGGAGCTCTGGAGAACCAGGGACCTGGGGGCCCTGGGCACTGGGGGCAGCACCTTGTCCCTGTCTGACCGTGTGGAGAGGAACCGCCTTCTGCTGCAGGAGATGCTAAGTGTTGGGGGGCAGGGCCCCTCCAAGGTGGGAGTCCCAGGCTGGACTTCATGCTGGGATAGAGCTGTGCCAGGTAAGGCCCACTCTCTGGGTCTGGGGGCTGGGGGCAGGGGGGGAGTCCAGGAGAGGGAAAAGGAGATGGGGGTTACCTCGGAGGGGAGGGGTGGGAAAGTGGGAGAGCACAGCTGTTTATCACCAGATTCCTAGGTTGTCTCTTAGTCTGGGCTTTGACACAGATTCTGCATCACCTCACAGCCAGCCCCATCTGCTAAAGGCTCCCCCAAACCCCCCAGAACAGCAGTCCCCAGCTTTTGGCACCAGAGGCTGGTTGCATGGAAGACAATTTTTCCACAGACTGGTGGGATGATGGGGATGGTTTCAGGATGATTCAAGGGTGACGTTTATTGAGCACTTTATTTCTATTATTACCATATCAGCTCCACCTCTGATCATCAGGCATTAGATCCCAGAGGTTGGAGACCCCTGTCCCAGACCACAGGGAAGCCTCCACAGTTTGTTCCCTGTGGTTCTTTCAACAGTGGCTTTTTGACGATGACACGTCCTCAGCCCTCGGTGGACTTCATTGTCCTTGGGTAGGAGCCCCTCCCCACAGAGAGACCCAGCCTCCAGGCCGGCGGGCTGAGCTCAGGTGGTCGCGCTGCTGCAAGTGTTCAGGCCTTAGCCACGGCTCTTGCCCTTCCTTCCTCCCACACCCAGCGCTTGAGAAGACCCCCGTGGGCCCTCAGCTCACGACAGTGCCCACCAGCAGTCACTGTGACAGGCTGAGCCTCCACCTGGGGGGATCAGAATTATCTGGGGGAGTAAATGGCTGCTGGAGAAAACTTTCTCCTCCGAGCTTGTGCTCATTAAGCAGCAGCTGAGAGCCCAGGTCCTGGCTCTGCCCTAATCTCTGCTTCTGCTCTGGGTCCTAGAGCGACTAGCCGGCGACGTGGACTGGGACTCGGGCATCTCCCTTCAGGACTCGGACCAGAGCAGGTAAGCGCTCAGGGCACACATCTTCTCTGCGTCTCTCCTGGACAGTTGTCCCTGTCCCTTCATTTCCTCTGCGGCAGGAGAGTAGGAGATGCGGAGAGGGGAGGGGACAAACAGCTGCACCTGCAGGCAGCTCTCCTCCCGGAGGCCTCCTAGGAGGCACCCCTCACCCCCTGATGCCCAGGTGGGGCCCCTGCTCCCCGTGCAAAACTGCGGGGTACAGAGCCTGGTGCAAGGAGCACTGCAAACCACCTGCTCTGCGACGTGGGGCTCATTTCCCTGCCCCGGCCTCTGTAGCTTTATCCTTCAAGTGAGCCAAGTAGTAACTTGTGTCATGTACCTTTCGGACTGTTGTGGGACTGAACACAAGATCAGTTCAGTTCAGTCGCTCAGTCGTGTCCAACTCTTTGGGACCCCGTGGACTGCAGCACGCCAGGCCCCCCTGTCCATCACCAACTCCCAGAGTTTACTCAATGGATGTGAAAATCCTTTGGGAAAGCATGTGAATGCAAGGCTTTTACTCCGACAGTTCCTTTCCCAGTCAAGGGGTGTGCTGACTGGTGTAAAGGTCTTCATCTCCCCCAGCCTCCCGGACTTTGCTGCAGCCCCTCCATCGATGTCTGAGGAAAGCTGGGCACCTGGGGTGGGGGTGAGTGGCCATGGGGCTGTGTCATGACCAGGTAGGCCAGAGGAGTATCTTTCGGGAGGGCAGGGGGGCCATCTGTGGATTCATCGGTGGCTGCCCAGGGCTTGGCCTCATCTTCCATATCCACTGCACGCCTGGCACATGAAGCTGAGCGAAGTCTCAGGACTTGGGAGCAGCCGCATTTCCCCTTTCTGTGCAGTGACGTCACCCTCCTGTGGGTCTCGTGGTTTCTGCTGAGGGTAGAGGGCAGCAATGTTACTTCTGCAGATTCCCTGCCTGCTAAGTTCCACTTGGCTTGACCTCCCCTCCAGAATATGTGGACCCCCAGTTCCGTTTTCACACAGTGAGGGCTGCCCCGGTTCAGGAGATTCAACCTCTGCTTGGCCACTGGCCTTCTCACTGACTTGGGCTGAGAGCCTGGTGGAGAGGGGGCTGTCTGGCTCCTTCATCCCTCATTATTTACGACTTGGAATCGTAGCTGCCCCCCCTTCTTCCGGGGGTCTCTTCCCGCCTCCCTGGCCGCCATGTTCAGCCTCCCCTCACATCCACACCTAGCCCAGCCACAGTGTGGAGGCGTGTGACTGGTCCTCGTGACATCCTGTCCCCTGCCCTGCCCCTTTGTCCTTCCTGGGGAGCCATAAAGGAGACAACCTGCCTGGGCAGACACAAGTTGTGCCTAGAGGAGCCGGGGCCTCCTCTTCTGCAGCTACATGTCTCCCTGCTCCCCGCTGCTCGCACTCTGTCTTCCCTGGGTGGGAGGAAGGCTCAACTGCAAGATGTCCACGGGGGCTTGCCCAGAGGTCACTATTGAAAGAAGCCGAAGCTCCTGACTTGCATGTTGGATACTAGGTAATTAAAATACCATCTTAAAGGACAAGAACCTCAACCATGGGGGGTCGGGAGGGGCTTTCCCCCAGTCCTGCAAGGAGATGGCGTTTGTGTAGAATGCTCAGGGTAGGAATTTCTGAACTATTGTTTCACCTACCAGACCGTTTGCAGTGGGTTAGGGTCTGCAGTTTACAGTGGCTCAGCGGTAAAGATTCCGCCTACAATGCAGGAGATGTGGGTTCGATCCCTGGGTCGGGAAGATCCCCTGGAGAAGGAAATGGCAACCCATTCCTGTATTCTTGCCTGGAGAATCCCATGGACAGAGGAGCCTGGTGAGCTACAGTCCAGGGGGTCGCAAAGTGTCAGACACAACTTAGCAACTAAACACACACCCGAGGTATCTGTGTCTAGGTGTAGGCTGTGTAGGTGTGTGCATATGTATATTGTATGATGATCTCATGTGTGTATATGTGTGGAATGAGGAGGGTGCCCAGCATATATCCAGGCACAGAGTTGGCCTGGGGAAAACTGTCCCCTGGCTTGTTTAGAAGGTTGTTCACAGTGCCCCATGGACCTTTATTGGTGATCTACACCCTGCTGAGTAGACACCCAGGCTGAAGGGCCAGAAAGCACGCCTACTTCATGGAGAAAGTTCATCCATGTCCAGAGACCCCTTGGGACAGGCTTTCTCATTTGGCTCTATTCCTGAGTCTTCCGGGCAGATACTAAAGCATCCCTGAGACCCTGCAATTCCGTCTCTCCCCTAAGCAGGATGGTTTTGTTGCTGCTGCTTCTCTATGTCTGAGCTTCCTGAGAGACTTTTGAAGTAAGGCACACTTCCCTCAGCCCTGTACCCCTGGCCACAGGGTCTACATGGAGGGGCTGAGGACCCTGGACAGCGTAGACTCTGAGACCATGGCAGCCGTCATGATGGTCATCCTGAAAGGGCCAGGACATCAGTCAGGACGTGTTCTGGCAGTGAGCCCCTTAAATCTCAGCGTTTGAGGCATAAAAGGTCTGGTTTCACACCCAGTCAAGTTTAGCGTCAGTGCAGTTCAGTGTTAGAACCAAATAATCACCAGGTTGACGACTGATCATTAGTCTGGTCAGTAATGACCAGGTTAACCCAGCAAGTATTTATGTCCTCGGTTGTTACTGTTCTGCATGATGGTAAGACAGGAAGCCCCACAATGATGGTGAAGCAGCAGAGCCCAAGACAGCAGACCCTGTCTGACTGGCGGGGTCGGCCCAGCTCATTGCAGGTGGTCACAAGGAGAGTCACCTGTGGAGGCGAGACCCCCGAGATGCTGAGGGAACACCAGAAATGTCCCAGGGCCGATTGGTTGTCCCTTCTACTGAGGGACGAAAGGAGACTCCACCCCAGAGGACAGGAACCACCTGGAGGTCCTTCCTTCCAGAAGACCATGCTGACACTCAGCTCCAGCCCTTGTGCTGTGCCGCATCCTGACAGTGTCCTAATAACAACGTATTGACTGTTCCCATTTCACTGACAGAGACCCTCTTGGGCAGAGGCTAAGTGACTTGCCTGGTGATAAAGCTATTAAGTGTTAGAGTCAGGGTTCACAGTCAAAAACACCAAGGGCTGTTCTCTAACCATTATGCTGCACTGCTACAAGCTGTCCCCACAGGTCATGCCTTGGGTTAGGGATCTGGGGGCCCTTGGCCCCCTCCCCCAGCCTGGTATTCTCAAGTATAGACCAAGAAAGGTAGGTGGCAGGCTCCACGGGCTAAGCTTGTTTCTCTCCTAAGTCGCCGTTGACATGATTTGGGAAATGGGGTTTTGATTTGTGGAGAGAAGACAAGGGGAGGGGTAAGCACTTCAGGACGACAGAGGACGAGATGGTTGGATGGCATCACTGACTCAATGGACATGAATTTGATCTAATTCTGGGAGTTGATGCAGGACAGAGAAGTCTGGCATGCTTCAGCCCATGGGGTCACAAAGAATCAGACACGACTGAGTGACTGAACAACTCAACAAAAGCACTTCAGGGAAGCCCAGTGGGGTCAGTACTGTCAGCTGTGACCTCGCTCACAGCCATGTGTGAGCACTGAACTTGTCAGAGGAGGGAATCGAAGGGTGCTCTGCTCGGGGGCTCTGCCCCCATCCATTCTTAGAAGCCTGTGGTGTCGCGCCCCTGCTGTCTGTAAAACGGCCAGGACCCGCTCGGTCTGTCCACTGTCTTGAGGCCTTGGGAGGGCACAGCAGGATTATACATTGCCTTAGGACCCCAGCTGAACCCTGCTTGTGCAAAAAGTGTATAAAACCAGAGGAGCAGCTGCAGTCAGTGCGATCCTCACCCCAGGCCCTGCACCGGAAGGGAGTCGATTCTTTCCAAAAAAGCACTCAGCCTCGGGCCGCTGCAGGCACCAGGGAGGCCCCCTGAGGCCCGGGGCCTGCCTTGGCAAGCTAGTTGGGAAGGCGGTGCTATGGGGCCCAGGCTTGCTCTGCTTCAAATCAGGGCCTTCCGTGTGTGCCATCTTTGGGGGGCGGAGGGGCAGACCCTGACACTTGTCTGCAGGGGCTTTAACCCCTGCTCCGCTGTGGGGTCAATGGAGGGGAGAGGGTCTCTGGGGTCGTTTAATTTGTGCTGTGATGATGATGAAAGCACAGAGGGCTTCCTGAGTTGTTGATTTCCCCCATCCCTGTGGCAGAGTTATGCCCATTTCTAGATACAGAAATAGAGGCTCAGAGGAGGGAGCCCAGTCTCAGCGTGTATACTTCATCACAAGAAAAGAAGGCGCAGACGTTGTCTGGTTCCGGTTTTCAGGCCTCCACGCAGACAGCTAGCAGCCAAAACTCCCTGCCCCGAAGCTGTCTGCAGGCTCCAGTTTACAGGAGGGGCAGACAGGGAACCCTCAAGAATTTCAGAGGCCTGGGCTGTGGCTCGAGTGGTCAGGCCCACAACTGTGAGAAAACCTTGGGCTTTTAAAACTTAATTTATTACCTAGCATTACACTGTGTGTAATTTCAGAAGGAATTCCCACTTTGCCCTCACTGCCCACTCTGCCTACACCAACTTTGGCTGTGGCTGGTGGATCTTCCCTCTGGAGCTCCTTGAGGGGCGAGGACCGTTCTGTTCTCTCTGGGACCCGGGACCTGCCAAGTGTCAGCACGGTACCGGCACTCAGAATGTGTTTGCCAGAAGCATGCGTGTATGACTGTAACTGAGGGCTCACCTGGGGTGGACGCCCCTGTGGGCTTGATCGGATCTGACTGGAGCCAGTAGAGGACATTCCAGATGGGTAAGACCTGCAGACACGCATGGGAGAGGTATGCAGGGGATTGCATGGAAGGTACTATCAGGACACAGGGTGGGAGTATGGGCTGAGGCCATTTTGGAGAGCTTGGGAATTTAGATTTTGGAGAAGGGAATGGCAAACCACTTCAGTTTTCTTGCCTTGAGAACCCCATGAACAGTATGAAAAGGCAAAATGATAGGATACTGAAAGAGGAACTCCCCAGGTCAGACTCTGATGCTGGGAGGGATTGGGGGCAGGAGGAGAAGGGGACGACAGAGGATGAGATGGCTGGATGGCATCACTGACTCGATGGACGTGAGTCTGGGTGAACTCCGGGAGTTGGTGATGGACAGGGAGGCCTGGCGTGCTGCGATTCATGGGGTCGCAAAGAGTCGGACACGACTGAGCGACTGAACTGAACTGAACTGAAGGTAGGAGGAACTGGAGAGACATTTTCTGTCTCTCTCCTCTTGACAAGATTGGGAGTGGCAAGGGCTTTCCTCCAGTTTTTCTTTGTGTCTGTGTATCAGAGCCAGTGGGCTTCCCTGGCGGCTCAGATGATAAAGAATCCGCCTGCAATGTGGGAGACCCGGGCTCAATTCCTGGAGCAGGAAGTTTGCCTGGAGAAGGGAATGGCTATCCACTCCAGCATTCTTGCCTGGAGAATCCCATGGACAGAGGAGTCCATGGAGGTCACACAAAGTCAGACACGACTGAGTGACTAACACACCCACACCTGAGTCGGTGGGCAGGATGGGGAATGGCCGGGTGTATGCAGGATGGTCAGGGGCTCAGCTAGTCTTGGTTACACCCTTTCCTAGGTGTCTCCTCTGATATACCTGCAGCCCTGTGACTCCTAAGGGTCTCATGCTCACCTCCAGGATTCCTCATGACCCCCTGAGTCTAGGGAACCAGAAAGTCCAGAACCTGGCTGGGGAGCCAGAATGACCTGCAGACCCCCTTACCAGGCTACCGGGTACGAGGCCACGGGCATGGCAGCATCCCAGCACTGCCAGGAGACGGGGTCCTCCTACCAGGGAGGGTGTGGGGTGGCAGGAGGGAGGTCCTGGGCGCGAGGGTGAGAGAAGCAGCTCCTGCTCCTCCCAGGAGTCGCAGGGCTGCAGGCATACCTGAGGGCACCCCCAGGTTCAAGGTGTAATGAAGACTAGCTGAGCCCCTACCTGTCCTGCGTACTTACCCCCTGTCATTCCCCATCCTTCCCCCTGACTCAGATATACAGACACGAAGGAGAACTCGAGGAAACCCCTTGCCACTCTCAAACCTGCAAAGACTAAAACTAAAAAGAAGAAAATTACATTTAGCCGCTCACCAGTGTTCCCAACTACACACACACTCCTGAAGCATCTAGGGTTCTGAGTACCCTGTGGAGAAGGAAGGATGCTATCCCTTCAAGCCCTCCCTCACAGCGAGTGTCACCTGCAACTTTCCTCCATGTCATTGTCACACTCATACACCCCACACGTGAAAATCTCATTGTGGTCCCAATCTTTATGAATAGAGGGGCTCAGGAAAGTTAATTTGCTCAAGATCATTCATCTGTGAGGAGCTGGGCTGAAATTCAAGAGGAAGCCTTCCTCCATGGTCTTCAGAGGGGAATAGGCCACTGTCCCCCTACCTGGGGGTGTCTTGGTCACCTGCCTCCACCCATGCAGTGCTGACCAAGGGGACAGCCCACAGGAATTTGTTCTCCTTTTCCTTCTTCAAGAAGGCAAGGACAGAACCACTTTGCTCTCCCTAAGGAGTCGACGACCTGGGGAAGCTCTGCACGCCCCCACACACATCTTTTCAAAGGTGTTCAATGTGGTGTATCCCACGCAGCCATCCGTTTTTGTTTGTTTTATTTTGTTGCCGTGTAGTTGATTGACGGTGTTGTGTTACCTTCTTGTGTACAGCAGAGTGATTGTTATACGTACACGTATATTCTTTTTCATTTTCTCTTCCATTATAGTTTATCATAGGACACGGAATGCAGGTCCCTTTGCTACACAGTAGGACCTTGTTGTTTATCCTTTCTGTATACAGTTGTTTGCATCTGCTGATCCCAAACTCCCAGTCCCTCCCTCCCCCGCCCCCTGCTCCTTTACGCCCACACGTCTGTTCCGTGTGTCTGTAACTCTGTTTCTCTTCTGTAGGTAGGTTCATCTGTGTCGCGTTTTAGACTTCACGTGTAAGTTACGTTATAGGGTATTTGTTTTTTCTTTCCGACTTACCTCACTTAGTGTGATAATCTCTAGGTCCGTCCTTGTTGCTGCAGATGGCATGATCTCATTCTTTTTTATGGCTGAGTAGTATTCCACTGTATATATGTACTCCATCTTCTCTTTCTGTTCCTCTGTTGATGGGTGTTTAGTTTGCTTCCCTGTCTTGGCTGTTGTAAATAGTGTTGCAATGAACATAGGGGTGCATGTTATCTTTTCGAATTATAGTTTTCTCTGGATATGTGCCATTCTTAAGGATGCCGCTCCTCCTTCTATTTCGAGAGAAGTGCCCGTTTATTTTCTGGATAGCAGCTTCCTTCTGCTACCAGATAGCCTCCTCCAGCTCCCTGTTCAATGGAAATTGCCTTTTCTGTGGAGCCCTGTGCAGGGCTCCAAAGGTCTAGAACAAAACCCACCAAGCCCTCTCTAGCTTCAAAATAGTCTCTCACTTCTGAACATGCCTTTGTGTAACATCCCCAAGTTGACAGGGGATCTCTTTGGCAGGTGCTTTTAGTTCACGTTCAGGGATTCCATCTTAAGCTCAGCAAGAGGGTGAGAGGAACTTAACAAAATAATTGTGCAAATAATAAAAGCAGTGATGATAATACATGCTGATATTGATTGAATCTCATCAAGTTCCTGGCTCTGTGCTCAGCTCTTCTGAGGGGATCGGTCTCACTTAACAACTGAGCCCTTTTTTAGGAGAAGAGGAAGCCGAACTTTAACCCCTAAGTAACCTACCAGGGTGACACAGCTAGTAAGTGGCAGCCCAGGATGAGAAGCTGGGCAGCCTGTCCCAGTGGACATGAATTTGGGCAGCCTCTGGGAAATAGTGCGGGACAGGGAAGCCTGGTGTGCTGCGGTCCGTGGGGTCTCAGAGTTGGACAGGCTGTCCCGGAAACACACTTCTAACCTTCACTGTAGGGTTTGTTCTGTCCATGTCCTGCAGCCCTGGGAAGCAGGCGTCTATAACAGTGAGCCCACAGGCCCCTGCCCACATGGAATACACGGTCCAGAATAAGTTCCGAGCCCACTGCTGCCCTCACTCGGGGGGCTGCGCACAGTGTGACAGTAAGGGCACTCTACTCGTGGCTATCTGAAAGCTCTCTAATGTGCAAAAATGGCACAGTTGCTAGGCAGAAAGGTGAAGGTGTGTTTTGGTCACAGTAGATGTTCCTTCTCCTTGCTGCATCCTGGACTCTGGGAAATGTCAGATCCCTTTCCATCCCAAATTGTTTCCCTAATTCCTGTTCTTAGGATAAAAGGGTTAAAGCCAGACTGGCTGGAGCTTATTATTTTAATCCAGGATTATGATGGCTGCTGAAGGAGGCTGCTCTGTCTCCCTGACCTCTCTGACTGGGGGGAAATGGTGGTTGTCCTGACTGGAGATCTTGAGCTGGCTATGCCTGGCTGGGAGGGGAGCTGCAGGCAGGGCTCAGCTGGCCTCTCTACCAGGAAGCGGGGCTTAGATGGAGAGACCAGAGTGGGAGGGGCTTTCCCGCTGCTCTTTGTCCTGGGGTCAGCTTAGGACGCTGTGGTTGGAAGGGCCAGGGTACTCACGTGGATCTCCCGTTGTCCCCCACAATTAGCTCTTTTAGGTGTTGCTGCTTCTTGGGGGCCACGCATCTGTGAGCCCTCTAGGAGAGGACCTCAAGTTTCCCCACCCGGCCTTGTGGTACTGCAGACTTTCTGGCCTAAGACGTAGGTTCATGAGATAGCAACGTGGATTCTCTCTCTGTACAACTCCAGCTATTTACAGATGGGGAAACTGAGGCCCGGGGGAAGCACTCAGCCTCTTTGACCCTGTGTCCCACCCACTGAGCTCACAAGCCCTAGGGGTGCGAGCTCTCACGGCAGTGACAACAGCTCTCTGTGCTCAGGTGGAAAGTCTTTGCCGAGCCACACAGGGACTGCCCCAGCCCTGCCAGGCAATCTGCAGAGGGACTGTGGGAGCGGGGACCTTGGGCTGTAGTCACAATGGGAAGGAGTTGGCTCCAGGGCTGTCGTCACATAAGTGGAGGGTCTGCCTCAGATAGCAGAGTCTGAACCTGTCTGCCTGGCGAGGTCGGTGGCCTCGGGTGGACCAGGACAATGCAGCGAAGTTGGGGGGCGGCGAGGTGGGTGTGAGAATAGGACAGGTTCACGGGGCTGCACCTGCTTGCTCCCTGCCACTGGGGAGAAAGACCCCTTTCCAGCCACAGGGCTGTCAGGCCTGCCCACTCCAGAGCACACCATGACCAAGAGCCGGCTGCCCTCCTGACTTTGGCCGCGGTTGGTGAAGGTGGCTGCCTCTCTCCTCCCTGCTCAGTTTGTTCCTGCATGGATGCCTCCAGGCACCTCCAAAAAACCCTGCTTTTCTAATCAGTGGAGAAACCAGCTTTGTCTGCCAGAAACCAAAGCAGGGCAGCTGATGAAAAGGAAAAAAAATAAATAACAGCTCCAAGTAGAGGGAGCAGAAAGAAAAAAACAGCAAAGCTGGAAAATGGCTTCGAAACCTGGGGCGAGGCTGTTCCTGACAGCATCTGGCCAGCTGCCTGGAGCCCTCCTGCCTGCCCACCAGGTCTTGTGACAAATGCCCTCCGACAGCCGGGCGGCCACAGCTGTCACCGGAAGGCTCTGAGCGCGCGGGCTGGCAGCCAGAGGCCCGTGGCTGCAGAGGCGTCTCTCCGGGCTGGTAACCTCATTATCTCTGCTGGCGGAGCTGGAGCCCCAGGGAGCACAGCTGCTCTCAGCGGTGCGTTGGAGGCCCTGCCTGCTCGGGAAGCTGTGCAGAGGGCTGCCTCGCCTCACAGGGCAGCGGGCCTTGAGAGCTCACTCTTCATTCTCTCCTGGAAGCCCTCCTGGTTCCAGAACCGTGCCTGGGCCCTGCCAGGGTCCGTAGGCACAGATGGTGCCTTTATTCTGGCAGTTCTCAGTTTTAATCTTGGCCCCAAAGCAGGATTAGGTGCAAATAATGGGAAAATAAAAAGAAAGAAAAAAAAAAAATCATAGACTGCCCAGTGCTCGTCCAAGGTTGTCCCAAGGAGGCCTCAGGGTTGGGCCATTTTCCACTCACATCTCTATCATCCGTCACCTAGGAAACGACTTGGTACCATCCCCCGTCAAGATGAGGCCCCTTTCTCCAGGTGACATATGGGCTGGGGAAGCCCGGGATTTGGCTGTCTGCAGACTGAGATGCAGGCCAGCCTGAGCCTCTAGCCGCCCAAGTCCTCCTCCTGCAGACCCTCCCTGGTGGGGACAGCCCAGCGTATGTGACAGCGAGGAAGGACAAGGGCAGCTGTGGGGAGTGCAGACATCGTATCAGAGAGTGAGTCTGGCTTCAGCCACATGCCGGCTCAGCCTGCTCTGGGACCCCGGGGCGGGAGGAGCCGGAGGATGCGGCAAGGATGCTGGAGACAGTGGAGCTGGCTGTTGTCTGCTCCGCTTCACTTGGTGTTCGACCTTGAGTGACACGTCACATGTTCCTCTCTGCTCAGGAACACCCTCATCTGTCAGGCAGAGAGCGCACCTGCCCCCAGGCCCGCCTGGCTGCGGAGAGGGCCCTCTGGTCAGCGGGAAGCTGTGGGGTGGCTGTTATCCCTGCGACCTGCCGCTGTGTCACTGGGAGATGGCTTTGAAAAAAGGCTGCTGTCATTTTCGGCAGCTCTGGACTGGCTGGAGAGGCAGCACAACTGGGAGGTGGTGAGAGCTGCTGGAAGCAGCCCCTCGTTATGATGAGGAGTGAGCCATTTGCTAACTTGGTGTGGGTCCAGCTTAGTTCCTCTCGGCCCTGACCTGATGTCTGTTGGGTTAGGATTGGAACTGAGGCCAGAAATCACCAGGACTTATAAAAATGTCATTCTCTCAGAGGAGCAGAGCAGTGATGGGCAGGGCCCCGATGCCTTGTGTCTGCGGTGAGAGCTTAGGACGGTGCGCTGTGAGCTTGAGTGGGTGTGTGTGGGTGCCGAGAGACAGGAGGAGAGAGGGAGGCGATGCGTATAGAGACCATCTGGCTGGGCACAGTCCCAGCCCAGCAGCCCTGGGCCCTTTCCTTCCCCTCCTCCCAGATAACTCCTGCTCTCTGCCCAGGGAAGAACAATGAAGTAATCTGGAGACTCCCCTACCCTTTTCTAGATCCTCCTGGGGTCTCTGCCTCCGGTCTCTGAGCAGCTGTCCGGGGTGGGCCGGTTCCTTCCAGAGTCAGCAGGCCCCCGGCCCCAGGCCCCAGGCTGGTGCCCTCCCGTGTGGGAGCTGGCCAAGGAAGGCTTCCATGCGGGGCTGTTTCTGGCACAGCCAAGCTCGACACTGTTAAAGCCCTCCTAATCCGTGTTATTTTCTTCTAATCCCTCCCCCCACCCTCTCTGGCCCACACACCCCACTGCAGGCCCTTCGGTCCCAAGCCGCAGCCCGTGCTGAGCCCCAGACATGAAGAAGCCAAGCATCTGCTGCAGAGAGCCCGCATGAAGGCCAGGACCCGGCCTGTCCGTGCCAGCCATGACATCGTGCCCACCCTTGCCCTGTGCAGCCGGTGAGTGGGGCCCGGGCCAGGCCGGCCAGTATGGGCTGCGGCAGGAGAAGAGATGGGATCCAGCCAAAATGCCAGCTCTCACTCCTCCGTGCTGGTCTGTGTGGGAGCTTTTCCCGTTGTCAGGCACCGCTTTCATGATTTTAGTCAGTTAGTACGTCTTCGCTGAGAGCCTACTGATGGCGTATTAGGGAACATAACCCGAGTCTCCCTGGGGGAACAGCGGTGTCACAGTCTCCAGGGAGAAAGACCAGCAGATGGGTCAGTACAGTTCTCTGGACTGTGGTGTGGAGAGACGTGTGTGTAGGATTGGAAGTCTACTGTAACTCCATCTGGAAAGGAAGGGGAGGCTTGGAGGAGGTGGCTTCTAAGTTGGAGCTTGAAGGAGAAACATAGATATTTACTGGGCAGCTGAGGGAGGCAGGGGTGAGCATCCCCGGGCAGAAACTGAACAGAAGCAGTATTCTCAGGAGTTGGGCCAGACGGCCCAGTGGAGGCAGTCATGGAGGCCTCCAGGACTGATGGACAATTTGGAAGCCTCCTGTAATAGCTAGGAGCCACCAAAGGATTTCACGCAGCTGGGTAGCACCATCACGTTTGCATTCCAGTAAAGCTGCTTTGGCTGCAGAGACAGTTGGATCTGGGGGACTAGGGGGACAGTGTGTGGTGATGGGAGGAGAGGGTGGAGATGCAAGGTTGCCCAGAGCCAGAGCAACAGGCTTAATGAGGCAGCAGAGAGGTGGTTAAGACCGGAAGTGGACTGCTGAGCTCTGGCTCTGCCACTTCCTAGCTGTGTGCTCTTGGGGAAGCCCCTGTGCCTTGGTTTGCTCCTCTGCACAATGGGAATTATACCAGACCCTATCTTTCAGGATTATTGTGAGGGTTCTGTGAGTTCATAGAAAGTGTTTAGAACAGCCCCTGGCATGTAGTGAGTACCCTACAAGTGTTACCTCTGACTGAATCATGGAATCAACTGGATGAGGGGAGCCTGAGAAGAGGGGCATCCAGGATGGAGCCCAGGATTCTGACTTGGTGTCTGGAGGTTCAGTGAACCCTC
>NW_011494861.1:22273116-22282167 GCF_000754665.1 Bison bison bison
CAGTGAACCCTCGGTGCAGGATTAAGCTTGGGAGGGACTGTCCACGGAACACCCACTGGAGGTGCTTATCAGGCAGTTGGATACAGGAGCTGAGGAGGAGGACAGAGGTCAGACTGCAGATGTAGACATCATCCCGATCTCACAGTGGTGGGGCCATGAGGGAGGTGAGCTCGTCAGGGATGGAGAGATGAGAAAAGAACAAGTTCAAGGACGTTCAGCACTCCACACAGGTAGACGCCCCTTGCATGACATCCCATCCCCATCTCTGCGCCTGTTCCGTGTACCGCGCGCCCCAAGGAATCACTTACAGGTGGAGCTGGCGGGTGCATCTGACCTGCAGTGAGGCTGCCAGCTCAGGTCCAAATGCCCCAGGCCCCAGCAGGACCATCTGTGGCTGACCAGGCCTGTGGCTTCTTTGGCGCAGTGGGTACTAGAGGGAGCAAGGATTCTCGGTGGAACTGGACACCATGCTTTTTGACGGGGATGCTGAGCTGGCTTATTAAAGGCTGAGGAACTTCCGGACACCTTTGAGACTGACTTCAGCAAGAGCAGAGGGCTGAGGCTTGCCTCTGGGTCAGTGTCACGGTGACCTCTAGGAGAGGCGCTCAGGAGACCCTAAATCCTGGCGAGAGGTCCCCACCCGGCTCCCCTTTTATCTCTGCATTTTGTGCCTTGTTTCTTCTGGCTGGAGGACACTAATTAGGAATGCCAGTGCCTCCTTTGAAGCATCCTGACTGTTCTTCTCTGCATGTATATGCGGCCCAGAGCCTTAGACTTCCATGGAGCCCTCCTGTTCCACTTTCTTTAGGTACTAAGGTTGAGTTGGGTAGCTGCAAAACAGGCAAGATTCTTGAGAGTCCCTTGGACTGCAAGGAGATCAAACCAGTCAATCCTAAAGGAAATCAACCTTGAATATTCATTGGAAGGACTGATGCTGAAGCTAAAGCTCCAATAATTTGGCCACCTGATGCGAAGAGCAGATTCATTAGAAAAGACCCTGATGCCTGGAAAGATTGAAGGCAGGAGGAGAAGGGGGCAACAGAGGATGAGATGGTTGGATGGCATCACTGACTCAATGAACATAAGTTTGAGCAAACTCTGGGAGATGGTGAAGGACATGGAGGCCTGGAGTGCTGCATTCCATGGGGTCACAGAGCATCAGACATGACTGAGCGACTGAACGATAACAACAAAAATCTGCAAAGGAGACCGGATGATGTAAATGTACCTTGGGACACTTCCTCTTCCCCAAATCTCATCAACCGCTCACGACGACCCCAGCCACTAACTTTAAAGTAGGTTCCCTCTCACCAGGCTCTTCAGCAGTAGAAATGCAATTGAAATGCAAGGTGACCCACTTTAGCAGCTGCTGTGTCCAGAAAAGAATTACTTTGACTTGGCAGCACTGGTGAATCCTCAGAGGGTATAGCTGAAAAATCAACGCCAGATGGCTTGCTGCAGATGCTTCTAAAGGTTACGCTTGTCAGATCACCCTGGAGAGCCATGCTGAGCTACCGTGGCGATGCCACACAGGCCTGGGGCCTCATTAGATGCAGGAGCCCCTCCTCCACCCCCTCCAACCCCCGAGCCCAGACACATCACTCGTTCCAAAGAGCAGCCTGATGAAAGCTGACGGAAGAGTGGGACAGACAGGCACAGCAGCCCCCAGAAGGTCTTCTTTATCTCAGGTCTAGCTGGAGGTGGCTGGGGCCATCCTGAACAGACAGGCTTTTGCAGGAGGTGAAGAGGGGGCCAGCCGAAGCTGCATTTTCTGGAAGCGAATCGGTGTAGAAATGGAGAGCTCTTGGAAGTGCAAGCTCTTGCTACTGGGGAGACAGGCGCACCTGGGTTGATGTTCCTGATCCCAGGAGGGCAGAACACACCCACCAGAGGCAGGGCCTGGGAGGGGACACCGTAAGTGCTGGTGTTCTGTGTCAGGGGCCGGGTAGGGCTGCCTGGAGCTTGTGTGGCTAGGACAGCACTGTGGTAGAGAGGGGCCTCCGCACAGAGGCCGTTTGGCACCAGCGTCTGAGCAGACAGGATCCTCTCGGAGAGGGATGGTTGTGGAGGCATCAGTAGTGCCTCATGTTGACAAGGTTGCTGTTTGCTTGCTGCTGGAGTGCCTTATTCACTCTGCCCTCATCTCTAAGACCTTTGCCATACCTTTATGCCCTGGTCCCAGCACTGCTGGTAGGGACCTCGGGGATTCAGTAACTGAACTGAAGGTATGTGACTGGGGCTTCCCAGGTGGTGGTAAAGGATCTGCCTGCCAATGCAGGAGACGCAAGAGACATGGGTTTGCTCCTTGGGTTGGGAAGATTCCCTGGAGAAGCAAATGGCACCCCACTCTAGTATTCTGGCTTGGAAAATTCCACGGACAGAGGAGGCTGGTGGGCTACATACAGTCCATGGGGTCTCAAAGAGTCGGACACGACTGAGCGACCACGCAGCAGCAAACCTCATGGGATTAAGCTGTTCTGCATCTCCCCATTTCTTCTTCTTAATGAAGGCAGTGTTTGAGAATTTTATCTTATTTGTTTTGGGCATGCTGCTATATAGCATGTGGGAGTTTGGTTCTCTGACCAGAATTGGAACATACGCCCCAACCCCTGAATTGGAAGCACAGTCTTCATCATTGGACCACCAGGGAAGCCCCTCCATTTCTTCTTTTAGAACAAAAATATGATTTCTACCTTTGGCACGAATTCAGGATGACTGAGTTCACCCACTCGACTGTAAAGTTTAAGGTCGTTGATGTGGCTGAGAGGACCTGGAGTTCCTTATTAGATTAGGAATATACCACCTCTACAACTGAGTGTTTTTCCTCTTAGAAAGTGTAGCCCATATGCTGTCAGCAGAGCAGGGCCTTGCCCCCGGGGCCTGGTGTGGGGTGTTGTATCTAAGCTGGCGTGCTGAGTGTCCAGCGGGCCTCTCCTGCACTGGGCAGGCCTGGCAAACCAGGGCACCCTGCCCGCGCAGCAGGGGCAGAGCTGCTCAGCGGGGCTGCCCTTGTTTCTAGAGGGTGAGATGGTGCTGTTTCTCTGGCTAGAGCCTTCCTTTCTGGGCAGGAATGCTCTGGATACCTGACCCAGGAGCCCCACACTGTCAGTGAGCCCACCAGAGGGATTGTCTCACCGCTCCTTCTCAGGTCCTGACAGGCTCAAGAGATGCAGTTGCAGATGGGGTCCTTATCCTGGGCGCCAAGGGCTGCAGCGCCTCACAGTCACTTCAAGAGAATGGTCGCCAGAAGCGGGGTCAGAGGGACTTCCCGGCCATGCTGAGACAAGCAGAGAGAGACACTGCACCTCCTCACCAGGGGTGATTCTACCCAGGAGCTTTACATCTCAGCCTCACAGCCCTCTCCAAAGGCAGGCCCATAGTGACTCTGGGGGGCCCTAGGCACTCTGGCCTTCGTGACTCCTTCCTCCATACTACGTGTGTGTGTGTTCAGTCATGTCTGGTGCTTTGCGACCCCATGGACTGTAGCCCACTAGGCTCCTCTGTCCATGGGATTTCCCAGGCAAGAATACCCGAGTGTGTTGCCATTTCTTTTTCAAGGGAATCTTCCCGACCCAGGGATCAAACCCATGTCTCTTGGATCTCCTGCACTGGCAGGCGGATTCTTTACCACTCAGCCACCTGGGAAGCCCTTTTCCCATAAACAAAGTTAAAATTTAAATGTTATGACCATGCTGGCTAAAAGGTAAATATATTAATATTATATCTGAGAATGTTTTCTTTGACTTAAAAGTGTATTTATGTATTCTCTTTTGACTTCAAAAGAAACTAAAACATTTTCATGGGCCCCAGGAGAATTGTGGTTCCCAGGTACCGTGGCTATTGTGCCTGATGGAAAAGATGGCCCTTTTTGCATGTGGATTCCAGGAAACAGGATGACTGACAGCGTCAGAATCTGCTCAGATCTCAAAGCAGGCAGATCCACTTACTTAGCAGTGGTGCTTTTTTTTTTTTTTAATCCTCCTGGAGCAGCGCCAATTGGGGAAAATGCTGGAGTCGGGGTTGGTGGCAGGTGGGCAGGCTGCCCCTGCCTACTGCATCCAGGGCAGTGTAACCACCTAGGGAACACCTAGCATCAGGCTTCAGGGAGGCCCCAGAACTCGCACCGTGGCACTTCGCAGCTTCCTTGGTTTAGGAAGTACTCACCCACTCCTTGGAGAAGGAAATGGCAACCCACTCCAGTGTTCTTGCTTGGAGAATCCCAGGGACGGGGGAGCCTGGTGGGCTGCCATCTATGGGGTCGCACAGAGTCGGACACGACTAAAGCGACTTAGCAGCAGCAGCAGCAGCCACTCCTTGGTGTGAACTGGGGGCTAAGGTACAGTGCAGTGTGACACAGCAGGACCTTGGCTGTAGCTTTATTGTGCCGGCTCAGCATTCATGGCTGGGTGAGCACCAGCCCCTCTCTTGGTGTGACCAGAGGCCCCAGGTCCAAGATTTGAGGTTGTAGTGAGCTGACATGGCACAAGTGAGGGAATCAGCTCTCAGCTGTAGCTGTTTCCCATGGAGCTTTGCAGGGAATCAGTCTTGGACAATTTAACTATGACATCTCGGGCAACCCCAGGACCCCCAAGGGTAGCATCTATGTGCCATACTCCACGCCATCTGTGATCCAGACCATTCTACCCATCAGGGTCTTGAGATTAGTCAGTGGCCTGGCTGTCAAGGTACCCAGGAAAGGGATGAATTGGAATGGTCAGGGATACCCTCAGGGCCCAGGTGAGCACATGTCCACCTGAGTCAGGCAGGCAAGGCCATTTATGCATACAGAAAGCACAGCCTGGAAGGATACACTGTCCAGACTAGTCAATGCCATGTATAGTTAAGGAAGTCAACCAGTTCAGTGGCCACTCTCCCCACTGGTTGGCATGTTTTAACAGTAATTGTTAAGCATGGATGGTTTCTTCCTGCCATTGTCTGACCTCCTTTTAAAAAAATTTTTATTGGAGTATAATTGCTTTATAGTGTTGTGTTAACAAAGTGGATCAGCTATATGTATACTACATCTCCTCCCACCGCGCCCCCATCCCACCCCTCTAGGTCATCACAGAGCACCAAGTCGAACCCCTTGTGCTATACAGCGGCTTCGCACTAGCGACCTGACCCGTGCTGTGTCCACATTGAACTCCTTTCCTTTTAATTGCAAACCACACCTGTCTTTCTGTTGGGTAGCTGTAAGTTTGGTGAAGAAGGAACTCATGTGAAGGCAGCCTTTTTGAGAGCACTGACATCTTTCCTCCAGAATCACTGAAGCATCCAATTAGAGGAAGGATAAGAAAATCAGCCAGTCACTCACATACGTTTCACTTAGAATAAGTTGTTGGAGTATCAAGACAAGCTTGAACGAGTTGTGCTAGGAGGAGGGTATAGTTAGGGAAGCCTTGGTAAGTGCCTTTGAGGACTAAAAGCAGTAACAACACATAAAGTACGCCAGCATAGATAACTGCATGGGTACTGTTCCCGGTAATTCAAAAGTAGTTCAGTTCAGTTCAGTCACTCAGTCATGTCCGACTCTTTACGACCCCATGGACTACACCTTGCCAGGCTTCTCTGTCCATCACCAACTCCTGGAGCTTGCTCAAGCTCATGTCCATCAAGTCAGTGATGCCATCCAACCATCTCATCCTCTGTCGTCCCCGTCTTCTCCCGCCCTCAATCTTTCCCAGCATCAGGGTCTTTTCAAATGAGACAGTTCTTGGCATCAAGTGGCCAAAGTATTGGAATTTCAGATTCAGCATCACTCCTTCCACTGAATATTCAGGACTGATTTCCTTTAGTTTGGTTGGTTGGATCTCCTTGCAGTCCAAGGGACTCTCAAGTCTTCTCCAACACCACAGTTCAAAAGCATCAATTCTTTGCTGCTCAGCTTTCTTCACAGTCCAACTCTCACATCCATACAAGACTACTGGAAAAACCATAGCTTTGACTAGAGACAGCCTTTGTTGGGAAAGTAATGTCTCTGCTTTTTAATATGCTATCTAGGTTTGTTATAGCTTTTGTTCCAATAAGCAAGCGTATTTTAATTTCATGGCTGCAGTCACCATCTGCAGTGATTTTGGAGCCCAAGAAAATAAAGTCTCTCAATGTTTCCACTGTTTCCCCATCTATTTGCCATGAAGTGATGGGACCGGATGCCATGATCTTAGTTTTTTGGATGTTGAGTTTTAAGCCAACTTTTTCACTCTCCTCTTTCACTTTCATCAAGAGCCTCTTTAGTTCCTCTTTGCTTTCTGTCATAAGGATGGTGTCATCTGCATATCTGAGGTTATTGATATTTCTCCCTACAATCTTGATTCCAGCTTATGCTTCATCCAGTCTGGCATTTTGCATGATGTACTCTGCATGTAAGTTAAATAAGTAGTGTGACAATATACAGCCTTGACGTACTCCTTCCCCAATTTGGAACTAGTCCGTTGTTTCATGTCCAGTTCTAACTGTTGCTTCTTGACCTGCATACAGGTTTCACAGGAGGCAGGTAAGGTAGTCTGGTATTCCCATCTCTTTAAGATTTTTCCAGTTTGTTGTGATCCACACCGTCAAAGGCTTTAGCGTAGTCAGTGAAACAGAAGTTAGATGTTTTTCTGGAATTCTTTTGCTTTTTATGATGATCCAATGGATGTTGACAATTTGATCTCTGGTTCCTCTGCCTTTTCTAAATCCAGCTTGAACATCTGGAATTTCTCGGTTCACACACTATTGAAGCCTAGTTTGGAGAATTTTGAGCATTACTTTGCCAGCATATAAGATGACACAGCAGGAAAGAAGTAACAGGTCTCTAAAATCCAAGCCCCTGTCTCCAGTCAGAACCTGACCATGACGATGGTCAAAGACTAGTTCCGTATTCATGGCTCCTTCTAAAGAGAAAAACTCCCTGCAGCTTGCCTTTCCCAGCTGTTCAGGTGCTGGTCCGTCCCGAAACTGGTCTTGTGTGCCCTCTCCTTCGTGGAAACAAGTAGGGGTCACTTGGTTGTGCTAGTCCCTTCCAACCCTGATGTCTCTTGAGTCTTTGATGACAAATGGGTGGCATGGGTAGTCAGAGGAGGAGACAGCATCAAGCTGTATCAGTCAGGGTTCTCCAGAGAATGAACCAACATAATGTGTGCTTATAGAGAGAGAAAATTTTATTCTAAAAAATTGGCTCATGGTACCTAGGAAACTTGGTAAGTCCAAATTCTGCAGAGTAGGTTGGCTGGCTTGAGACCCAGGCAAGAGTTGCTACTCAAATCCAAAGGCAGTCTGCTGGCAGAAGTCCTTCTTGCTCAGGGAAGAGCAGTCTTTGTTCTATTCTGACCTTCAACTGATTAGATGAGGTCCACCATACCATGATCAACTTTATTTGAAGTCTCCAGTTTAAGTCGGCTTCCCTGGTAGCTCAGCTGGTAAAGAATCTGCCTATAATGCAGGAGACTTCAGTTCGATTCCTGGGTCAGGAAGATCCTGCGTGAAGGAATAGTCTACCCACTCCAGTATTCTTGGGCTTCCTTTGTGGTTCAGACGGTAATGAATCCACCTGCAATGCAGGAGACCTGGGTTTGATCCCTAGGTTGGGAAGATCCCCCTGGAGAAGGAAGTGCTAAACCACTCCAGTATTCATGCCTGGAGAATTCCATGGACAGAGGAGCCTGGCGGCTGCAGTCCATGAAATCACAAAGAGTTGGACACAACTGATGACTAAGCACAGCACAGTTTAAATGTTAATCTTAAAAAAAAACCTTCACAAAAACATCAAGAACCTGGGCACCATGGCCCAGCCAAGCTGACACATAAAATTAAACATTACACATGGCATCTATACACAGGTATGATTTAATGACTGGTAATCAAAGGCAGACAGGTTAAGAAGAGAGAGTGTAGGAAACAGTGGCAGGGGAGTTGCCTAAGATAAATGGGGTGAGAAGCCTGGAGGCCTTGCAAGTGGGCCACAGCAGGAAAGGAAGGCAGAGAGGAATGTGGAAGGCCTGTGTCTTTACCCCAAAGACTGAGAACTTGATCCTGTGCCCTCTTGAGAGATGATGCGATGAAGCTGAGATCCAGGAGAACCAATGAATAGGAGGCCACCGCAGGGGTCCAGGGTGAGTGAGAAAAGCAGGAAAGGATGTGAGTCCCAGCTGCTCATCAGTAGATTGGTGGCGAGGTGCTGCTGGGAAAGGCAGGGAAAAGCATGGTCCTTACTTAGGTGGCCTCTGGTAGACGAGGGCCTGTAGGGATCTGAAACTCGGGCCACCTGGCTCCGGGGGGCCTGGTGTGAGGTTTGTGCAGGTGTTTTCTTGATCTGAGCAGGACTTGACCACCAGCTACAGCGTCTCTCAGAGCAAAGGCTGACGACAATGTGAGGACTCTTCCTAGCATAGTAATTGTTGTCACAGTGTTTTGGGACAGAGTGTGTGAGGAGGGCTGGGGAGGGGCAGATACAGGAGGCAGCGCTGGAACAGACTAGATGGCAAGACCAAGGAGAAACACTAGTGTTACTCTGTCTAAATTTTGTCCCAGCAAGATGCTTAGGAAGCCTGAGTGAATCCGGAGAGGAGGAATGCTTAGAAACTCGGCTGCAGGGCCCACACGGTCTCCATGGAAACGTCTTCCCATTAGACCTTATAACTAATAGGGCCCACACGGTCTCCATGGAAACGTCTTCCCATTAGACCTTATAACTGATGCAGGACTGCCGCAGTTCATCCCAGTTCACCAGATGCCCGCGATGGCCGGGCTCACTTCTCAACACACACCAGGACTTCGGTATTCTCCTTTCCTACAGTCCTGCGTTTAACAGCGTTTCATCTTAACTCAGACGGGGGCAGGCAACAGAGGCAAAGCCCAAAGTAGAGAAGGTCGTATTCATTTTGTTCAGCACTGTATTCAGGATGGGGATGGGCCTGTAAGCTTTTCTGCTTTGCTGCTGGACTCCTGAGGAACCTGATTTGGGCAACTTTGGGTTGTAGTTTTGCCTGAGCGCTGTGCAGGACCGGGCCCCAGGGTGGACGGGTTAGCGCCCAGCGAGGAGGCTTGTACCTTCCTCTCCTCCTCCTGCTCATG
>NW_011494861.1:22282267-22282619 GCF_000754665.1 Bison bison bison
CCATCAGAGATGGGCGGAAAAGCCCAGCCCTGGACCCGGGGATGACCATTGCCTGCCGAGACAACCTCCAGAATGGGAACACGAGCGACTCCTCCAGCGGGGAGTCCAGCAGCGGGCAGTGGCCGAAGCGGGGCACCTCCCCGTCCCACGTCCGCTTTGAGGATGAGTCCGCCCGGGACGCTGAGTCCCGCTACCTGGAGCGGCTGCAGCAACGTCAGCGGCAGGTGCTCAGCCTGGCGGACCAGGGCCCCCTGCGCTCCAACCCCGACCTCGCCGACTACATCCAGGGGGGCTGCCGGCGCCGGGACGCGGGCGCGGGCGCTCTGCACCCTTTGGTGGGTGGGCTGCAGCC
>NW_011494861.1:22282870-22295421 GCF_000754665.1 Bison bison bison
GCGCAGCCCCTCAGCTCTCAGGGCCTGAGCGTCCCGCTCCGGCTCCTCTCCGCCGCCGAGCCCCGGCTCCACACCGAGTGGATCCGGGAGACGCACATCGGGGAGCAGGCGCTTCCCGAGGAGGCGGACTCGGCCCTGGACAGCACCGACACCTCCGACAGCTGCCGGACCGACAGTGAGGAGGCCGGGACCTCTCAGCCCAGCAAGACCCGCCTGCGGGCCTCCAGGCCTCGCGGAGGCCACAGGTGGTTGCACAAGGCTGAGATGGAGCCGCCCGGGAGCCCTCAGGCCTCACACGACCTGCCTGGGCTGGAGCTCCTGGAGGTGTCAGATGAGGTGACAGAAGGCGCGGGCCAGACGACGGCAGGGGCTCTGCTCCCCAGAGAAGATGCTTTGTCTAAGCCTCCTGTCCAGGACTTGAAGAGGGCTTTCCCCGGGTCCCCGTGGCAGTCTGGACCAGGGCTGGAAAATCACTGGGCTCACCCCGGGGATTTTCGGACAGCCTACACCATCGCCTCTCCCATGAAGCTGGGGTCCTCAGGGCCAGGCAGACAAGGCCCGGTTATAGAAAGCCAGGAGTCTCTGGGAACTGACTGCCCGCACCAAAGCCGCGCAGAGCCCTCTGCCCACCACCAGGCCCGACAGCCAACTGCTTCCCTCTGCCCTGACGGCTGGGTGCCAACCCCTCCCTCTTCAAAGAAAACGACCTCACCCGTGTCTCACAGGAAGGCAGCCCTGGCTGGGCTTCGCAGGCTGGGCAACCAGGGAGAGCCCATGGACAGCCCCCTGCGTGCTTCCAGAAGCGCAGTTCCCAGGACCTGCGAGCTCACCTCGCCACAGCCTCCGCCCCACAGTCCCCACAGCAGGCACCCCCTGCGGGCCCTGTGCACCAACAATTGCAACAGCAGCATGCCCCAGGGGCTGCAGGAGCCCTGGGAAGGAGCCATCCTCGTGGGGGAGACGGGTGCCCGAAGCCAGGACCCCACAGCACCGCTGGAGGACCGCAGAGATGGTAAGGGATGGCCCGGGGGCTAGGGTGGTGCTAGCCCAGAGATCACGGGCTGGGTTTGTGGCCCACCAGGCACTTAACTGTTCATCTTAATAGATGACAGAGCTGTGCATTGCTCCTAGCAGCTCCCAGAGCCTGGCAGATGTTGGGGAAGTTGGCAGGGTCTGTGAGCGGGTGCAGGATTCGACATCAGCCTGGAGGCAGATTAGCCAACTCCCCCTGGGGAGGCGGTGGTAGGGATGCTAAAGGAGCTCCAAGCTGTGGGAAGCCTGGGCTTTGAGGGAATTTTACTACCAACAGAGCAGAAAGAGGCAACAGCTCCAGGATTTACTACTTGCTTAGAGCAGCAAATGCCAGATAATCCCACGGCTAAAGTCCCTCCCCTTCAACATCGTCACTTCATACACTCATTCATTCAATACAGTTTGAGCACCCGTTACAGGCCAGGCACCATCCTAGGCCCTGCAGGGGATGCATAAGTGAATTAATTCAGCAGGAGTCTACCCCCTGAGACCCTCGGCGGCCAAGCAGGTGTGCTGTCCGGATGACACAGTGACCAGTAAGCAGAGCTCCTACAAGGAGTGCTGGGGTTGTTCTCTGGTGCTTGAGCCCTCCTAGAGCCCCAAGCCTACTGGGCACGCTGGTAGGTTTCAGCAGGCAAGGCTGCTGAAGGCCGGAGGGTATCCCCTCTGCCCTTGGAAGGGGTCCTCATGTCGTGGGCAAATCATGAGCTTCCCTGATGCTGTGATCTGAGGTGAGCAACTTGGCCACCCGCTCTTAGGCAGAGGTAGCAGCCTTGCCTTCATGTGCCCGCGGCTTTGGCAGCCCTGGTGCTGTGATGGCTCGGGAGGAATCCAGGGCTTGGGAACAGTGAGGGGGGAGAGGCCAGAGAGGTGACGGGCCGTGCTGACCTTACTGAGGATGCCGGTGCCCAGCGCCCACCCTACCTCGGGGGTGCCACCACCCCTCCACTGCATATGGGGAGCCAACGCTGCCCTATCCCTCTCATACTCACAGGAACCTTGAGCAAGCAGGCCCCACCCTGAGTTCCCGCCTGCCCTGTGCTCAAGTGTGGTTTTCCTCCCTTGGGTGGGCTCTGGGCTGGCTGCTCCTACCCACTTCCTGTGGGGCTCCTATTTTGAGAGTTGCTGACCTTTCTGGCCAGCCCGGCCTTCACCTGCTGGAGCAGAGGGCCAGGTGAGGCTCCTCCTCTCATTCACCACGAGGTCCTGGGCTCTTCACATCACCCCTCTATCTCTAGTTCTCCTCTCTAACCTGAGGATATCATTAGAACCCATCTCCTAGGAGCTCAGGCAGTAATCTCCGTAGAGGGTTTAACTCTTGCCTAGCGTATCACAGATGCTGTAGACACGGTGGCTATCGTTTAGCTGTTAGACATCACAGCCAACCAGATTGTGGGTCTTGTCCCAGGAACACAAATCCCCCCCAGCCCCCCCCACCCGCTGCCATAGATGTCCCTATCTTTTCTTCCAATGGAAGAAAATCGATTTACAATGTTGTGTTGGATTCTTCCATTGTTGTTGTTGTTGGTTTAGTCGCTAAGTTGTGTCTGATTCTTTTGCGACCCCATGGACTGTAACCCACCAGGCTTCTCTGTCCATGGGATTCTCCAGGCAAGAATGCTAGAGTGGGTTGCCCTGCCCTCCTCCAGCAGATCTTCCTGTCCCGAGGATGGAACCCGTGTCTCCTGCATTGCCAGTGGATTCTTTATCGCTGAGTTACCAGGGAAGCCCTTGGTTTCTGCCATACAGCAGTACAAGTCAGCCATAATTATACATATATCCCCTTCCTCTTGAGCCTCCTCCAAGACCCTGATCCCACCCCTCTAGGTCATCACAGAGTGCCAGGCTGAGCTCCCTGTGTTATATAGCAATTTCTCATCAGCTATGTTTCACACATAAAACAGCTAGTGTATGTATGTTGATGCTACTTTGTCCATTCCCTCCTACTCTTTGCTTCCCCCACGGGGTCCACACGTCCTTTCATATACCTCTTGATACAGGAGCGACATGACTTATCATAAGCAGCCTTGCACTTTTTAAAAATTATTTATTATTTTTATTTTTGGTTGTGCTGGGTCTTCGCTGCTGCATGTGGGCTTTCTCTAGCTGCAGCAAGTGGGGGCTACCCTCGGTTGCTATGCACGGGCTTCTCATGGCGATGGCTTTTCTTGTCGCCAAGCACTGGCTCTAGCACAGGGGTTTCAGAAGTTGCAGCATGCGGGCTCGGTAGTTGGGGCACATGAGCTTTAACTGCTCTGTGGCATGTGGAATCTTCCCAGACCCGGGGTTGAACCTGTGTCCCCTGCTTTGGCAGGCAGACTCCTATCCACTGTACCACCAGGGAAGTCCAGCCTTCATTTCACAGGTGTTTATTTCTCATCTGCTGCGTACCAGGCGTTATGCTGAGGGTGATGGGCTTCATCCCAGGGAAACAGGATCCCTCCCTGCTGCGTGTGGGTCTCACCACCGCCTCCGTGGCTCTCGTGGGGCTCCCGCTTCCCTGCATCTTCCTCTGGCTCTCCTGCCTCTGTCGCTAGGACTGCCCCCCTCACCCCCATGACCTGTGGGGGTGGATCAGTGCCACGGGAGGAATGCTGTGGTTGTTGTAAGAGGACTCCAGGGCTGTCTTGCCTCAGCAGCTGTTGGCACCATCAGCTCCGTGGGCATCACCTTCTCCCCGGCCTCAGAGGAGCCCAAGTCCAGCCAGGAAGCAGAAGGAGGCCTGCAGAGGACAGAGCCGAGTTCTGTAGGGCACGTGTCATCCCGGTGAGTGACGCGAGCGCCAGCCCTGACTTGGGAGGTTGGGGGTTGGGGTGCTGGGTGGGGAAGGAGCCCCCCGGAGTGGCAGCAGGATAAGTTAACTACTCCCAGATCCTTGGAGGCTTCTAGATCAGGTGCAAGCATGGCACCCCAGCACTCCGTTCCCTGCCCTGTCCAGTCTAGTGTGTGTGCTTATTCATTCCCCAAGCTTTCCCGGAACGGCCTCAAGCTGCAGGTACTGTGCTGGGCACAGCTGTGCATACAGCCCCAGCCCTCCAGGTGCTCCCAGGATGGGCTCTCTGTCAGAGGACTTGCTCCTGACCCTGGGGTGGGAAACAGCCTGCCACTCACGGTTCCACGCTCTCCTTCAGTCCTGAGGCTCTGAGTCCTTACTCTGGGGCTGCCGAACCTTGGTGAGCTGGTCCTCTGGCCGGGCTCTCCGTTCTCCACTACACATCATCCCTGGTGACGTGGCCCAGGGCTTCACATGTGACTGCAGCCAGATCGCCACCTCCTGCCCCGTGTGTGCCCCAGAACTCCGGATTTGTGCACCCAGTTCCCCCGACATCCCCACTGGGGTGCCCAAAAGGCCTAGTGGAACTCTTGATCACTCCTCTGATGAAAGCTGCTTCCTGGGGCCCTCCCCCGGGCAAACACACAGCACACCGCCATCCCCACGGTGCTCGCACCCCGCCGTCCTGGCTGCCTCCTCCCCGTTCCCTCCCACCCTCATCCACTGGCACGTCCTCTCTGGCCCCTGCAGCCACCTGCATGGTGTTCTCCTGGTCTCAGCGTGTCCCTTCTTTCTGTGCAACCCTAACATTCCCTCTCTGCTCTCTGCCTTCCTCTTGCCCTTTCAATTCCTTCTCCACTCAATGGTCTGAAGTGTCTTTTGAAAACCTTAACTAAGTGATGTCATTTCTCTGACTGAAACCCCAGTGGTTTATCCTTTCACTTACCTTGCTGCTACTGCTGCTAAGTCACTTCAGTCGTGTCCGACTCTGTGCGACCCCATAGACAGCAGCCCACCAGGCTCCCCTGTCCCTGGGATTCTCCAGGCAAGAACACTGGAGTGGGTTGCTGTTTCCTTCTCCAATGCATGAAAGTGAAAAGTGAAAGGGAAGTCACTCAGTCGTGTCCTACTCTTCGCGACCCCATGGACTGCAGCCTACCAGGCTCCTCCGTCCATGGGATTTTCCAGGCAAGAGTACTGGAGTGGGGTGCCATTGCCTTCACTTACCTTACCCTGATGCAAACCCCTTACCCTGACATAGCACTCAACATAATTCAGCTTCGCTCACCTGTCAGATCCCTGCTGATCCCTCTTTCCTCATTACATCAAAGTCCTACAGGCCTGGCCCTGTTATGTTCTCGAACCCACCACACAGCGAGTCTCTTCCTGTGTAGGCCTGTGGTTTCAGCTGCTCCCTAGCCCTGGAATTCTCACCTCCAGGCTGGGCAAGATTGACTCCTTCCTGCCATTCAGTCCTCTGTTTAAATGTCGTCTTGTGAGAGAGGTCTTCCCCAGCCACCCTGTCACTCTCTGCTTCACCCTGCTCATCGGTCACTCAGAGGGCTTCTCCCTTGTTTACTAGCCTGTTGTTCATAAGCTCCCAAGTGGAAGGGTCTTGTCCATCTGGTTTATCCCATAGCCTCGTTATTTGCCACATGCCAGTGCTGGCAGGAAGCCTTGCAGAGGTTCTGAGGAATCACTGGGTGAACGGATGACTGGTGAACCCATAGTTGGCTGTGACCCTGAGGGTCTTCTCTGCTGCCCAAGCAGAGGCTCCTTCAGAAGTCCACTCGGCCTTTCTGTCTGCAGCCTGGCTGTCACCTCCTCCTCGAGGCTGGGGTGCTGGCCCACCTGGGCCCCACAGGACCCTAAGGTTCTTGCCTCCCCCCAGCCCTCTCCCATCCACCTCACATCCACCTTTGCATTTCAGTGCCTTGTCTGGGGTCAATGCGGGCCTCAGCCCGCCTTCCACCACCGCTTCTGACAAGAACAAGAAAAGCAGCGGAGGCATCGCCTCTGCCCTGGGGCTGAAGAAGTTCTTCTCGACGCTGAGTCAGGGCACGCGGCCCAAGATGGGCAAGTCCCGCAGCTACAGCGTGGAGCAGCTGCAGCCCCCGGCGCCTGGCCCGGCTTCACACACTGGCACCCCCAAAGTGAAGAGAGCCCCGTCCTTACAATCCCTGCATCTGGTGAGAGTCCCAAGGGCCCAGCCGAGGGGTGTGTGAGGGCAGTGGGGTGGTAGCCACCACTGAGATGAAAGGTGAAGGAGAAGAGAAGTGCCACGGGGTGCTCCTGAGGAGCCCGGGGTGGGGAAAGGGACGCTCCTGGCATCCCCACAGTCCATCCGCAAGACGTGGACTCCCTGGACACAGTGCGATGAGTGAGTTCTGTCCTTCCACCCCACTGCCCCAGCCTGGGCTCAGCCTAGACCCCTCCCCCTCCCTCACTCCACCACCTCTGCCAAGGCCTGGCATCCGCTGCCTGATTATTCTGGAAGCTTCCCCGCGGCCACAGCCACTCTGTTTATCTAGCACAGATCACTGCATACCTGGATGGCCTCCACAGCCTCCTCACTGGCGTCCCTGCCCTGTCTTTCCCCATGTGGCTTCCAGAACGGTCCTTCCTGCATGCAAATCTGGTCTTGCCTCCCCCCCTTGTGGAACATCCACCACTGGTCCCTTATCACCCCCAGGAAAACACTTGGAGGCCACTCAACATTGCCAAAGGGTTTCTATAATCTGACCGCTTCTGTAATCTGACTGATCATTCCCCTAATACTCAACCCCAGGTATCCTTGACCTTGCAGTTCTGAAATCAGGCCACACAGTTTGAACCTTCACCTGAAATATTCTTCCCATCTTCTCCACCTGCTAATGCTGTTCATCCATCAATACGTAAGGCACGGCTTCCTCCAGGAAACCGCTTCTCATCCTTCCTTGGGCTGAGCTGGGCACCTCTGCTCTGGCTTCCCTTCTCATCCTGCGCTTTCCTCCTTCATGGAACTTCTCATGTAGTATGTTGGTTTTTGTCTGTCTCCCCTCAGTGGAATGTGATTCTCTGACGGAACACTACTTGATCTTTAGAGTCTACATATTTAGTATGAAAATTGGCATAGTAGACATACGCAGTATGCAGTGAATGAATGAGTGAGTGAACACCGGGCAGCCTGCAAAAGTTCCCTTCTCGTGTGCTAGCGGATACCAACAGCACACCAGTAGCAGCGCCTGACTCTCAGCTAGGTCTCTGAAAGTGCTATTCTAGCCCAGGTTTTCCAGGTATCATGCCTGTTCTCTTCCCCGCCCTCTCCCCTGGGCAGAACAAAGCAGATGATTGCGATTCAGGGCATTGGAGCCTTTCATTTTTCAGTCTGAAGTAGGGAAGAGAATGCAGGCTGAATGAACGTTCCATTGGTTGTCTTGCATCACGTAGAGTATAAATATTTGCTGGTTGGATGAAGTTGGAAGGCAGAGAAACAAAAGCAAGATGATCTCAAGCTTGGGACAAAAGCCTAGAGTGACATGGTGCTCCAGGAATTCGCTGCTTTTCTCCTGAAGTTAAATTTGTCCCGGTGTGTCTGAGCCATGGTGCTCAGATGTGTGGCCATCAGAGCTTCAGTCTGTACCCAAGGGAGATGACAGCCCATCATCTGCCATGTAATCCGAGTGCGCCAAGTTAGGAAGTAAGCTGGCTGAGAAAGGGTGGGAGCAAGTGCCGGGAGGACTGAGCAGCAGAAAGAATTGTTCAAGAACTAAAAAAAGAACATAAAATAAGACTCCGCCTCACTCTGGTATTTTCATGACCTATCTCAGGGTGAACCCCTTCCTCTTGTGCTGCCAAGTGTGCATGGTGAGAGTGCAGACGGGCTTGGTTTCCACTCTGCCCTTCTAAGTAGGCAGTGAGCACCCTCACCACGTGGGCGGCTCCCACATCCTCTAGTGGCTGTGGCTCATTCGTTCCTCCCTTTTCCCCTCCTCCCTGCCTTTCCACTCTTGAGTTGAACATGACTTCTTCCAGGAAGCCCTCCAGAACTTCAAGGCAAGCTCAGGCCCCCTCGTAAGCTTCTGGATAATACAACTTCCTGAGAGCACGGCTTCCCAATGTGATAAATAATGTGTGCAGTATTTGTTTAGAAGTCTGCCTCTCCCTGCCTCCCACCCGCTCCCTCAGAATAGCCTCCTCACTGGGTCAGTTTCTAGAACACAGATCGGACCTTGTAATTATTCTGATTACTATCACTCAGTGACTCTTCTGCAGGTCAGATGAGGTCTCTCCGGGTCTGGCCCTTGGCTCCAGCCCACCGCCCATCACCTCTGCAGCCCAGCCCCCCAGACCACAAGTATGTTCCAGAACATTCATGCTTTCTCCCATCTCTGTCTGTCTGCCTCTACTGTTTCTTATGCCTGGAACTCCCCATCCCTGTCTTCATCTGGAGAGCTGTTGCTTCAGGTGCTGCGCAGGCAGCGGCTCCTCCAGGGCCCCGAGGCCTCCTGAGCTGAGTCGCTCTGCTTCCCTGCACAGCGTCATCCATGCTTCTAGCCTCACACTTACAATATACATTTAGGGCTTCTGACCTGTCCATGCTCACCCCACCCCCACCGTGGGGTGAGCTCCTTGAGGGACTTCAGTCTTATCCATCATGCACAGTGTTTTAAGGTGCATGCTTGATAAAATTTTTAATGTCAGCGATCATAAAAGGGATACTAAAGAATCACAAACTAAGATTTCAACTCTAAAACTGTGTTCATTATTCTGTAATTATTTGATTTTACCTTTTTAAAAATGTATTTATTTATGACCGTGCTGGGTCTTCACTGCCTCACGTGGGCTTTCTCTAGTTGTGGTGAGTGGGGTTACTCTCCAGTTGCAGTGGGCAGGCTTCTCACCGCAGTGGCTTCTCTTGTTTCAGCATGCAGGCTCTAGGCATGCAGGCTTCAGTAGCTGTGGTGCACAGGTTTATTTGTCCTATGATGTGTGGAATCATCCCGGACCAGATATCGAACTGTCTCCTGCCAAGTGGATTCTTAACCACTGGACCACCAAGGAAGTCCTACCTTTTTTTCTTAATCAAGGAGAAAGTTAGCTTTTCCTAGTCAGTGAGATAATTAGCACTATCATATTCAGTTGCTATTTCAACCAACACATTTTTTTCATTATTTGAAGCTTCAGAGTGCCTGCATAGGCCCATCTCTTTAAGTGAGTTATGGTTATTCTGTTAAGCACTTTCTTAGCAGGCCCTCAAGTTCATGGTTGGGGTTCCCTCTCTGTCAACCCCTTGGTGGTGGTTTAGTCACTAAGTTGTGTCCAACTCTTACAACCGCATGGACTGTGGCCTGCCATGGTCCTCTGTCCATGGGGTTCTCCAGGCAAGAATACTGGAATAGGTTGTCATTTCCTTCTCCAAGGGATCTTCCCAACACCAGGAATCAAACCCAGTCTCCTGTATTGTAGGCAGATTCTTAATGAGGGAATCCCTGTCAACCCCCTATCAGATGGCTTTTCTTACCTGCAATATTGGGTCTTCTCCACCAGGTGTCACCCTCTCGCCAACATCGGAAAGCCACCTCCTTTCAGAACCTCCATTCTCTGCTGAGTGGCAAGGTGGACCGGTCCAACCTCTACCTGGTAGGGGAGCCAGGGGATCACAGCACAGCTGACAGGTAAGAGTGGGCAAGTGTTTTGGAGGGGAGACCCAGAGCATGAACAGTGGAGCTATACACTTAACTCCTTCCTGCCTTAGCAGCATGGCCCAGGGGAGGGTCCCTTTAAAAGAGAAACCGAGGCCAGCTACCTGTGCCTCAGGTACCTCAGGGGTCTTAGAGCCCACACCTCAGTGCCCTTGTCCTGAGCAACTGGACAGGGGTTGGGGGTTCTATAGAGTTGGAAGGTTTGATTCCTCCATCCCTTTACTATCTAATGACATCCTGAAATCGGAATGTTCAGAGAGCTTCCTTGGTCCAGTTGAAGATTTATTAAAGATCCAGAGACAGGGTCCCCAAAGAGGTCCTTGCCCCTTGACCAGGTCTGCCTAGAGAAACCGCCCTCTCTGATGAGACCCGCTAGGCTAGCTGCTCTTACCGCGGGCTCCACGGAGGGACTTCAGGGGGTCCATTAATTCCTGGAATTTCTTGTGTAAAATTAAAAACTTCGTCACATTCTCAAGAGATCTCTCCAATTAAAATGATTAAAAACCACTGGGGGAGGGGGCTCTGTGGAACCTCACACATCCGTGAGCACCGCCAGGCCCGGGCCTGGCTGGAGGCCTCCTCTAGGCCTAGAGGCCCCAGTGCCCGCCCCCTTTGCCCTCCCTCGCCTCTCGCCCCTTACAGGCTGGGCAAGGCGCCAGCCCGGCGCGCCCTCAGCGTGGAGGACGTGAGTGCCCCCGGCCCCGCGCGTGCCGTGGGCCGCCTGGTGGAGGTGTTCCCCGACGGCACGAGCCAGCTGCAGCTACAGCGCCCCCCGGAGGGCACTTTCGGCTTCAACGTGGCCTCTGGGAATGGACGCCGGGACTCAGGTAGGCCCCCGCCGCCCTGTTCTGGCTCCACGGCCCCCGGCGCATCAGCAGGCCGCAGCAGTGCCTTCTGGCCGTGGCCGTATCTGTTTTTCGGTTTTCGCCGAGAGCTCCGAGAGCTCCGGACACAGAGAGCCTCTCAATGAAGAGACTGGAATTCTCCCCTCCAGGCGGTGGGGACTGCAGGCTTGCTCCATTGTCCCTCCATCCATCTTGAAATCAGAATCCCGACTCCCATCTCTTCACGGGAGAATCAGAGGGAGGTTGTTTGTGTTGGCTGGCCCTCCAGATCTCTTTGATGTGGTTGGTGTGGTTCCCTT
The DNA here is from genome assembly GCF_000754665.1 of Bison bison bison. Taxonomy (NCBI): domain Eukaryota; kingdom Metazoa; phylum Chordata; class Mammalia; order Artiodactyla; family Bovidae; genus Bison; species Bison bison. Next base: position 22,293,504 of record NW_011494861.1, read on the forward strand.
CCTCTAGCTGCGGAGTGTGTCCGGGCACGTGGACCGTGCCTGCCTGTCTGTGCCCCTCCCTCAGGTCGGGCTCCTGCTGGGGATGTTCACATGGATCCTGGCTCTACGCCTCTGGCCGGGTGGCCTGCTAGGTCCCGATCCAGCACTGGCAGGATCAGGGAGGGTCTCTGGACGTCCTTCTGCACCCTGGCCAGTTCTCAGCCCTGCCGCATGGATGTTTCAGGGAAAAAATGACTTGCCCAGGCCTTTACCTGAGGTCTGTGAGCTAGGATCCACCGCAAGGCGAAAGTGAAGTGAAAGTGAAAATCATTCAGTTGTGTTTGACTCTTTGCAACCTCATGGACTATACAGTCCATGGAATTCTCCAGGCCAGAATACTGGAGTGGGTAGCCATTTCCTTCTCCAGGGGATCTTCCCAACCCAGGGATTGAACCCAGGTCTCCCGCATTGCAGGTGGATTCTTTACCAGCTGAGCCACTAGGGATCCACCACAGGGCAAGGGACCTTGGGAGGTATTTCTCAGCTGAGATGAGTAGGGAAGGAAGACAGACATGCAGGAGTGGGAAGGAGAGGAGAGAGAGGAGGAAAAACAGAAAGGCAGACACAGAAAGACACTCACAGCTGCCCTGGATGGGTTGTGCCGTGGTGGGTTTAGTCCTGTGCTTTGATCTCCTGAGTCAAAGCCATTTAGGTGGCAGAACACTACTGCTGCTGGAGTTGCAGACTGAAGTGAGTTCTTGCATGTGTTCCATCATTTGTTTTTCAACAATGTACGCTGAGCATCTCCTAGGTGTTGTAGATACTGGGGACAGAGCAGTAAATGGAACAGATGAAATCCTTGTCCTCAGGAGTATACGTTCTCATGAGGCAGTTAGACTATCCACATCTACATATATATATAGCAGGATAAGGCCCAAGGGCAGTGAGTTGGGAGTCCTGATGGGGCAGCTTTTCTGAGAAGAGACCCCTGAGCAGACAGACACTGGCATGACGTGAGGGTGGCCCCATGTGGTGTCTGGGGCAGTGAGTTCCAAGCAGAGGGAACAGTCCATGCAGGGCCCTGAGGGCTGGATATGAGCTTGGCCCATGGGAGGAACTACAAGGAGGTCAAGCTGGACAGAAGGGGGTGAGGGGGAGGGACTAAGCTGAGGGCAGGAAGGTTGGGGGACAGCCGAGCCTCGAAATGTGGGAGAGAGACTGAGCTGAGCTCAGATGGGGCCGTCTTCCTTGAAATGAGACAGGAGTTACAGGGGCTTGGAGCCGGGACCGACATGCTCTGATTTAACGCTTTTACCAGGGTCCCTGGCTGCTGTGTTGAGAATAGACCCTAGTGGGATGCAAGTGGAGCCAAGGAGCCCAGTTTTAAGGTTATTTCAATAGTCTGGAATAGATATAGTGGCAGCGGCTTAGACTGGCACGGCTGTGGAGGTGGTAAGAAGTGGCTGGGTTCTGGCTGACTTGAAGGTAGTTTTGACTATTTGCTCATAGGTTTTACATGAGTGTGAGAGGAAGGGAGGACAAGAGTCTCCCCATTCTGGCCCTCAGGAGGATACTCGTCTGTCCTCGCAGGGGGATGTGTTAAGCATGTGTTGACCATCGTAAAGCATTCCACAGGCTGTTAGCCCCTCTGCCCTTTCCTCCAGCTTCCTCTACCCTTCAGTGAGGGGGTCAGGCCTTGCCAGAGAGGCAGCATGCAGGCGTAGTTAGACGACAGAGCATAGTTTGTACTCCAGCGCCTCTGCTGTCTGTGTGACCTTGAGCAGGTTACTTACCCTCTTTGAGCCTCTAGTCTCTAATTTGTAAAATGAGGGACTTCCCTGGGGGTCCAACTGTTAAGACTCTGTGCTTCCCTTATAGGGGTTATAGGTTCAAGCCCTGGTTGGGGAACTAAGATGCCACATGCCAGGCAATGTGATCC
>NW_011494861.1:22295521-22298925 GCF_000754665.1 Bison bison bison
ATGTGATCCAAGAAATAAGTAAATGCTGCTGCTCGACCCCATGGACTACAGCCCACAGAACTTCTCTGTCCATGGGATTCTCCAGGCAGGAATACTGGAGTGAGTTGCTGTTTCCTCCTCCAGGGGATCTTCCCGACCCAGGGCTCGAACCCACGTCTCTTATGTCTCCTGCGTCGGCAAGCAGGTTCTTTACCACTAGTGCCGCCTGGGAAGCCCATGTATAAAGAACACCTAACCTGTAACATCAAGCTAACGAAACCCTGCCTGGAAAAGTCATTTCAGTGGGGTATATAGGGAAGTACCTGGCACATGTGTTCCTTCCCTCTTCAGAAAAAGAATGTGTATTTGGGGAGAAGAACTCCAGACAGAGGGCGGGGGGAAGTGGGCCGAGACATGATCTGCACCAGCTGCCAGTGTGAGCTCAGGCCCAACCAGGCATTCTCCTGTGCCCCCCATCCTTCCCACAAGTCCCTTTAGGCCTCTTTGCCGGCAGTGGGACTCCCTCCCCGATCACCCGTCACGGACTGCTGATGGGCAGGGGTCTCCAGTGACCAGGAGCTTCTTGGGTTCTGCCTTGGCCTGCTCTGTGGGCGCCCCTTGCCTGGGTGGGTGCCAGCTCTTCCCTGTCCTGCCCAGGTGGCACCCTCCTCCGGCCACTGCGGTTGGCTGTCAGCTGTCCCGCAGAGATGCCCTCACCCTTGGAATGTGGCTGGTACTGGTGCGTCCTAGCCTCAGGCCGTGCTCCAGCCCCCCATGGTCATTTCTCCTGGGCCTCAGAGAGGCTGTGAATTGGGGCTGGTTTGTATTCCTCACTAAAACATCATGATGTGGGTGTTCCTTGCTGGCTGTCACATCTAAGTCCGTACAAGCATGTGAGAACGGCAGGCTTCGCCGTCTGCTTCTCATTGAAAACAACACAGAGATCATACATCCTGAACAAAGGCCGTTGGCAGCAGACAATAAACGGCTACAACAGCCTCTCTGTCATACTTGTGTCATGACTTCCAACTGTGAAACGTACCCCGGAGTCTCCCCCCTACATGGCAGGCGTTGACAGCAGTGTCTGGTCCTCCGACTCCATTCTTTTGGGTTTTCTCATCCCTCCCCACTGACATGCTCTGCTGGACAGCAGCCATTTCTGCAGCTTCCTCCCCTGCCTCCTTACCTGCCTTCCCCCGACTATTGCCTGCACGCAGACAAGGCAGGCAAGCAGTTAAAGAACCCAAAAAGAAGAGGGGAAGGCTAGGGCAAGGGCTGTGAGAAAAGCCTTGTGCAGCCAAGATGACAAACAGGCCTTGCCAGGAGGGAGCCGGCCTTGCAGGAAAGGATCAGATCAGCCAAGAAGCACTGAGAGCGAGTTCCACAGCTCAGACCGGGAAGCAGGAACATGTCAACAGATTGGCTTTGCTAAACCCAAGAGCGGCAAACCTTCGAGTGTCTCAGAGGAGATTTCAGTGCACATTCAAACCCCAGCTTTGAAAAGCTTGACTTCTCTTGGGACCAGAAGCTCCTACGATGCTGGGTGAACTGGAAAGATGACTTCCCACCCTTAAAAGGCTTCCAGCCAGAGAGGAGATGCTCTTTCAGGTCCCTTCTAAGAACACTGATTTTTAAGAAGAGGAAGTAGAGAACCAGGCGTGGACAGCTGCTAAGTGTTTCTAATCAGCCAGCCGAGCTCAGGCTGGGGCGCAGCGAGGGTGCTTAAAGCCACGCCAGCGTGTCCCAGGGCACCCTGCAGGGGCCGTCACTGTACAGGCTCCCCGGCCTGCAGTCTTCCTGCTCTGCACACCTGTGCTCACTTAGTGCGATTTGGTGGGTGGGGGGGACCCATGGATGTGGGACACCCAGTCTTCCCTGGAAGAGCCTGTGCTCCCTTGCTCCCTCAGGCAGAGACAGCGAAGGGGAGGGTTTGAAAGGTTTTCCGCGGAAGTTGAGGCAAGAGGGGCTCAGTCAGCTGGACTGTCCCACACTGTGTGGCCAGGGAGCCCAGCCCAGCCAACCCGAGGCCCCCAGAGCCTGCTCCGCTGACATGAGTTCCTCAAACTGAACTGGGGAAAGAAGGAGAAGCAGCTCCTTCCGAGGTTCACCCTACCTCAGACACCCAGGAAATGGTCCCCGCCAGGTGGGGCCCCTCAGGGGCACTGGAGGGGAGAGTGTATGCAGAAAGGAAAAGCGAGCCACTATGACTGTAAATAGGGGGCTATAACTTCTACGGGGTCTTCCCTCGTAGCTCAGTTGGTAAAGAATCCACCTGCAATGCAGGAAACCCGGGTTTGATCCCTGAGTCTGGAACATCCCCTGGAGAAGGGAATGGCAACCCACTCCAGTATTCTTGCCTGGAGAATCTCATGGACAGAGGAGCTTGGCAGGCTACAGCCCATGGGGTCACAAGTGTCGGACAACTTAGCAACTAAACCAACCGACCAGAATTTCTGTTTCCTGGGCTTTTGCCCAGATGCCTCTGAATTCTAAGGATCCATATCCGAGGAAGACTGAAGCCAGGGCTGGCCCTAGACAATCCGGTGAAGCAAACCAGGTTTGGATTTGACCTCAGCCCAGCAACTCCCTGGGCTTCCCAGGTGGCGCTAGTGGTTAAGAACTTACTTGCCAAGGCAGGAGACATGGGTTCGATCCCTGGGTCAGGGAGATCCCCTGGAGAAGGGAATGGCAACCTTGGACAGAGGAGCCTGGCGGGCCAGTTCCTGGGCTTGAAAGAGCTGGACATGGCTGAGTGACTAACACTTTGATTTGTTTGCGGCTCCAGTGATACCATCCACCCCCAGCTACTTGAAGGGAGCAGGTGGGTCTTATTTGTGAATCCCCACCTAGAGCAGTGCCGGGCATGTTGTAGGTCTTAACATTTTCCTTATTTTATAATCAAGGCTTCTCCCAGAAAAAGATAAGATTAGCTCATTCACACTGAGGTATACATGAATAATAACAGCTTAAGGCATTATTTGTATTAGGGGCATTTTAAAAGAGAAAAAAGGAAAAATGAAGTGGAGGCGGGCCTGCTGTATCTATTATAAAGGGAGTTGTGGTTGTGAAGTGGAATAATGAGTGTGCGTGCGTGCGTGCGTGAAGCACCTTGTATAAGCCCTGCCTCCCCTCCACGCACCCCCCAGCGCCACCCACCTGGTCGGCATTCCACAGAGCTGCGTGTCTTCGGTTTGGATTTCCTGCGTTAACTCTCCTGTTTTCCTTTGCAGGGTTCTACGTGCAGGAGATGGCTGACGAGAGCACAGCCAAGCTCTACTCGGGGCTGCTGGGGGTGGGGGATGAGATCCTGGAGGTGAACGGGGCCAAGGTTGCAGGGCTGGGCTTGGCTCACGTGAGGGAGCTCCTGGCCCACGCGGAGAACTTGTCGATCCGGGTGCTGAGGCAGAGGCCTGTCCCACGGTGAC
>NW_011494861.1:22299025-22299111 GCF_000754665.1 Bison bison bison
ACACATCTCCCGCATTGCAGGTGGATTCTTTACCAGCTGAGCCACTAGGGATCCACCACAGGGCAAGGGACCTTGGGAGGTATTTC
>NW_011494861.1:22299216-22310650 GCF_000754665.1 Bison bison bison
GGAAACCCCGAACCGCCCCCGGGGGTGGCTGGGAATGTGCTACACAAAGCTGCTTTGTCTACTGAAAAAACACGGTGGCATGCAACCCCTTGGGCCTCGGTCGGGCTTCTGTGACTGACCGTCCTTGCAGAGGGAGGGAGCCTGTTTGTGTGTTTTGTTTAAGGATGTTAATTTATGCAGAAGCAGGGAAGGGAATGGGTCTCCCACCCTGAAGGGCCTGAGGCGGGGTCACCGTCTTCTGGCACCTTTGTTGGCAGCAGGAGGAGAGAGATTCGGTGGGTCCTTCGGTTGGTCCCCAAGCAGCATCGCCTTACCCCCAGGCCCCGTCGTCCCACACTGTCAGGGGCTCCCCGAGCTCCTCTCACTCCAGAGCCAAGGAAAGTACTTGGCCGTATTGGCCTTGAGCCTGCCTTTTTTGGTCTCATTTCTCCCAGCTCCCATCTGACGCCTTTGCTCTTTTTCCAAAAATGGACCAAGTGTCCGGGAGTCACAGCCTTACAGCCATGGACCATATATCCCAAACCAACATGTGTCTGGTGTGAGAACAGCTGAGAGATGTTATCTGGTAGTCAGAATATTAAGGATTTCTGGGAAATCTTTATGATATACGAGGTTGAAGGGACAAAATGAAACCGAGACCAACTTCAGGGAAGTGCAGCTGTAGCCAGTGGGACTGACCAGAGCAGCCCTGCCCCACACCGCCCTGACCTCTGCTCCCGCCCAGAGTGAGACTGGAGCTGCTGCAGCCTGGCCGTGAGGGGCTCTGTCTTCCTTCTCCTGGGGCCTTGGACAAGGCTGCAGCTGGTGCCAGGCTGTCTCCAGCCACAAGCTCTCAGCCCAGACTCCCTGAGGGCAGCTGTGGGTGGGTCGCTGGCAGGGAGATGGCAGGGCATGCGAGCAGAGGGAGGGGCCATCCCATCTGGCTCTTCCATGGCCCAAAGTGTTGGGACTCTCTGGAAGTAGTCTTAAATTATTAAAAAGCAAAACCGAAACGTCTCCCACTCTTGAGTCGCTAAATTTTGGGCTGATGTGTTCACTTGACCTTCACTAGCCTGGCAGGGGCCTGGGGGGAGGGGGAAGGAGGACACAGGCATGGCAGTGGGCTGTGTTGGCATGCCAGAGGCAGGGGCCGGGGAGGCCTCTGGGGTTGGGGTGATGCCAGGGTTGAGGTGGAAGCCTCCAGAGGTCGCTCTTTGGCTGGAAGAGGAGCCCTGGGCAAGGTGCATTTAGGAGCAGGAGACAGACTGGAGCTAAGGGTCCTCAGATGGGATCAGTTGGGATGGGCAGCCCCGGGCTGCTGGGGGCAGGCTGTGGTGAGAACACTGCAGAATCAGGTTACCATGTGTGTGGCTGCAGCTCTTAGCAGGCACGGTTGCTGAAGGAGACTTGAGGCCTAAGAGAAAGATGACGGGCAGTGGAGGGGAGGTCAGGCAGGCAGTGTGTGTGTGTGTATGTGTGTGTGTGTGTGTGTGTGTGTGGTGAGCTTTCCCAGGAGACATGTGGCCTGAGAGAAAGATGACGGGCAGTGGAGGGGAGGTCAGGCAGTCTGTGTGTGTGTGTGTGTGTGTGTGTGTGTGTGTTCTTTCCCAGGAGACATGTGGCCTGAGAGAAAGATGACGGGCAGCTGCAGGGGAGGTCAGGCAGTCCTATGTGTGGGGGCGGTGAGTGTTCTCCTCTCCCAGGGCCTTAGCAGCAGCAGCCAGTTAAAACCCCTCTTTACTTCCTTGGAGGCTAGCGGGGAAGGACAGCTCCCAGAGCCCCCGGCACTGCAGGCTGGGGAGGCTGTGCTGGCCTGGGGTCAGGGTGATGGGATTGAGCAGCAGGATCAGTGGAACAACTACTGGGGTCTTCCAGGTGTGAAGAGGGCCCTGGGATAACTCAGACACCAGCCCAGGGCCCCCCACAGCTGAAATGGCCCCAAAACAGGAACTACAGGAGTGGGGAAACCCTGGCATCTCCTGCACCCCAACCCGTGGCCTTGTGTTCATAAGACTTTGAGGAAATTTCACGTTGAAAGATGCTTCTAGAGGCAAAAAGACCCGCTGTTTTCTCTGTCTGGTGAGGATAACCAGAATAACATGCCTCTTCAGCCCCAGCTGGGAAGTAGGGTGCTTGGGCTGGGACTGAGTAGGGGAAGGTTTCTAAGGAGCCCTGAACAGCTGCATCTGTTAGATCCCAGATGCGGGGTCAGGCTTCTAACACATCTTATTTCATCCTTAAACTAGTCCTGCCAGGGATGTCCCATCTAGTGTCTTCTTTTACACAGACGGAGAACCAAGTTCAGCAGTGATGACAGGCCGTTCAGACCTAGTACTCTGACTGGGGACCCACTCTTCTACTGCTGCCCCCTCCCCCCGTCCCCCATGCCAAAAAAAGGCTGGATGGAAGGAGGAGGGAGGGAGGCTCTGTGGGCTGTGTGTGAAGTACACCTGCTTTACTGTAATTCCACAGAGGCTGAGGGTGCTCCCTCCTGGAGTAAAGCGATGCTGGGCCCCGACTTGTGTGGGTAGGAGGGGGCTTTGGATTCTCCGGCCTCCTGTCTGACCTTCCCCTTCTGCTCTGCCTGGGGAACTGCTGACCTGGAAAGCTAGGTCCAGCGCTGCGGCATCCACCCCTCCCACAGGGCCATCAGAACCTTCTTATTTAGAAAGTGTTAGTCGCGCAGACGTGTCTGACTCATTGCGACCCTATGGACTGTAGCCTGCCAGGCTCCTCTGTGCATGGAATTCTCCAGGCAAGAATACTGGAGGGGGTTGCCATTCCCTTCTCCAGGGGATCTTCCCAACCCAGGGATTGAACTTGGGTGTCCTAAATTGCAGGCAGATTCTTTACCAGCTGAACCACCAGGGAAGCCCTTGTGTTAACTAGGAGCTAGGCCATGGGCCATGCAGGAGCTCCGAGAGATGAGAAAGATGGGCTCCACCTTATCTGGCCAGAGGCTAGGGGAAGACTCAGGCATCCCCACCTGGCCTGATGGTGCAGAGAGGAGGCACCTGGTTCGCCCTAGGGTAGAGAGGCTGGCAGTGATCTGAGATTGGCTAGGGGAGGCCTGCTTAAGAAGCGGGAGGAAAGGCTCTTAAGAGGAAGAACTCCCAGGAAGGTAAAGGAAAAGATGTTCAGGCACAGAAAATAAGCAGCATGTTCAAAAGTATGGATTTCTCCTGAATCTGCCCTCTGTCCCTCCGGTGGCTGTGTAAGCTGTGTGTCCAGACGTCTCTTTGTACAGGTGGGCATCTGACACTGCGACCACACAGAACAGAAAATGGCCCCGGCTTTGGCTTCGGGCGTGTCAATATCCTTAGGACAGCCAGGAGCCTGTTCAGGTGCGATGGCAACCTCGGAGCCCCCGCCAAAGCCGCGGGTGTTGAGCTGGTCTGGCAGGTCTGTAGAGGAAGGATGCCGATTTGGACTTTTTATTTTAGGATCGCCTTTCCTCGATACTGGAGGGGCGAGAGCGCGTCTCCTCGGCAGAGCGCTGCTGGGTGTCTCCGGCTTGAGGTCCGAGGTCTGTGGAGGGCGCCCACCAAGCCTTCCCCTCTTGGCTACTTTTTTCCAGGTGGTGGTGGTGGTTTAGTCGCTCAGTCGTGTCCGACTCTTGCGTCCCCATGGACTGTAGCCCGCCAGGCTCCTCTGTCCATGGGATTCTCCAGGCAAGAATACTGGAGTGGGTTGCCATTTCCTCCTCCAGGGGATCTTACCGACCGAGGAATCAAACCCGGGTCTCCTGCATTGCAGGCAGATTCTTCACCGACTGAGCCATGAGGGAAGCCTACGGCGCCGCCGGCAAGTCCGGTCGGCCCTCCCCGCCCCTCGGCGGCCCCGGAGGCCCAGGTCGCGCCGGCAGGAGGATGGGGCCGGCCGCTCTCCGGGCCGCCTGCCTAGGTCAGCGCCCCCGCCTCCCGCGTCTCGGCGCCGCCCGGTCCTCGCCTCCGTGGGGCCGGGGAAGGGCCCGGGCGCTGTCCCCTCGGGGAGGTCCAGCAGGTCGGGGCGCGCTTAGACCGCGGGAGGGCTGGAGCCTGGAGTCTGACGGGACTGGGGTCTTGGGGGTTTTACATGCCCCGCAGCCCGCACAGCTGGGACGCTCGGCTTGGTGCCCGCTTTATCCTCGAGGAGCACACCTTTGGGGACGGGAGAAGGGGGAAGAGGGCAGCCTGGGGAGCTGCCCGGGGACCGCGCCCGGCGTTGGCGGCGCGGCAGGGGGACGAGCTGGAGCCGGTGGCGAGGGGAGCGAGGTGAGGCCGGGCGGCACGCGTGTCGGGGCGCGGGCGTGGGGACCCGGTGCGCGCAGTGCCTCATGTGCTCTTCCGATCTGAGGAACGGCAGGCCCCAGTCGCATTTTGGAAACCAAGGTGGACCTGGGAATCCAGGGACGTGCAGTCACTGTGCCGTCCGCCACCCTGTTCGGCCTGCTCCTCAAATACCCCAGAGCTCTGCTGGGGACAGGAAGGTCACAATCCTGAATCCCTACAGTGACTCAGCGAGGGAGGGACTACTCATCTCCGAGTTGCAAATTAGGAGTCCCAGACTCAGAGGTTAAGTTACTTATCCAAGGTCACACAGCAAGTAATTAACAGAGGTAGGATTTGAACCCGGCCCTCTGCAACTCCCAGCCTGCGTCTGCCCTTCTGCGATCCTATGAGGCTCACCTCTGGAGGTCCCCGAGCCACCCTCCCACCCCACCAGCCCCCCACCCCCAATCCCTGGAGCCTGTGATCAGCTCTTCAGGCCCAGCGCTGCAATGACCTTCACTATGGCAGGCCTGGGGGGGTTGGCTTCAGTTTTCCTTCAGGGAAATGGAGCTGATGCTCCCACCTCCTGGTGGGGGGAAGGGAGTAGGGCGGGCAAATCATTTTACAGAACAGTGTTTCTGAACTGCAGGCCTCTACTAGTGGGTCATAAGATATTTTAAAGAAGGACCAGCATTAAAAAACAATTAACAGTGCTTCACACAAGGCAAGGTTAGGTTCTGTATGGAAAATGCCTTTAAGACGTGTGTGTCCCAGAGTTGTAATCTGAAGCGTGTTCTGCTCTGAGGGTGGCATAGAACCATCTTTGGGGCTAAGGCTGGGAGGCTGGCCCCTCCATTCTGCCCTCAGGGCCCAGCGCTGCCCAACTTAGGAGCTGCTGAAACCTGGCCTGAGGGCGGGTGTGAATGCGCCCGGCCCCTGAGAGCAGAGGCATCCTTGCTCCCACATCCATCACCTTGAGGAGGCCTGCACCCGGGGTGGGCACCGTGACGGGACAGGGCTTCCTGGTCCTCCAAGCTGACCACCGGCAGCAGGATTCCCACAAGGGCAGTTTTTGGCTTGAGCTTCAAACTTCAGTTGCTGGTTTCTTGGTTCCGCTGCATCCCAACTCCACACACTCACATCCACCCATTTATCTTATTTATGTGTCTTTGTTGGGGCAGTCTCCCCCCTGTCCACCCGTGGACCCCAGACAGCCTTCAAATATGTTAGACGTGTCCACCCGCAGAAGCATTCCATGACACTGATGCCGAAAACTTGTGCACCAGTGTCAAATCTGTAGACAGAATTTTTGGGTGACGTAGAAAAGAATGCTGTAGTCCAGGGGGTCGTAAAGAGTCAGACACAACTGAGGGACTGAACTGAACTGAGAAAAGAATAGCTTTATTGCTTTGCTAAGCAATGGGAGACACAGCAGACTTCTTTCTTTGAAAACTGTGTGTGCCAACCTGGAAGGATCTGGTGCGGAGTTTTATAGTAATGGCTCAAGGATGGGATTGTTGATAAGACTAGGGTATGTCCAGGGCCTGCACTCCTTTAATCTGGTCCCAGGTAATCTCAGGATGAGCTTCTCTGGTTCCTTCAATCCGGCCTCAGGTGGTCTTCTCTGGAATGAAGAATGCTAACATCTTTCATTTGTTGGGAGTCTTAGTCAAAATGGGTTTCCCTGGTCACTCGGTCAGTAAAGGATCCACCTGCAGTGCGGGAGACCCAGGTTTGATCCCTGGGTCAAAAAGATCCTCCAGAGAAGGGAATAGCTACCCACTCCAGTATTCTTGCCTGGAGAATTGCAAGGAAAAGGAGTCAGGCAAGCAACAGTCCATGAGATCACAGAGTCAGACATGACTAAGAGACTCACACACTTAGCCAAAGATACTGTTATGTGTATCCCTTGAGAAGGAACCAGGACCCTGCTGCAAGGCTGCACAACTGTTCCTTGACTGTTTCTCCTTGTGTCTCTCCATTTCTTCCCTGATTACCAGCTATTCGAATCTGCCCTTTGGAACTCAGGGAAGGGCATGGAGGCTGGAGTCTGTTCCCTACAAACAAGAAAAGGGGGACAGAAAGGCTTCCATGTCCAGGAGCCCCACTAGGTCCTGCTCAGTTTCAACCCCTGCATGCTGACTATGGCCCCCTCTGCTTAACTCCTGTAGAATCTCATCTCAAGAGCTCTTCCTTGCGGTTCTTTCCCCATGGAACTGCTTCTTTATCCTCCACCAAACTTACCTGGCAACAACTGGACTTCCCTGGTTCATCTGCCCACTTCCCCCCACAGGCTGTCACCTGATCCCCTTCCTTCCCTCCCTCTCCATCATCCTCTCTGAAGTTTCCCTTTCTTCTAGACAGCCAGAGCACCTGCTTGAAAATGGCAACAGCCTTCCTTGGCAGGCAGCTCTGCCCAGCTCTCAGGCTGGGGTTTGGCCAGGTCGCAGTGCTGGGTGCCGAGGAAGGAGCTGCTGCAATTGGCTCTGACACTCTGCCCACAGAGCCAGGCCTTAACAGCTGTCCTGCCGGGCCTGGAGGGTATCCGGGCTCTCCAGTGGATGCCCAGCTGCCTGCTGGGCCTGCCTTTGTCTTGCCCTTCTGCAATCTGGACTCGGGCCCCGACTCACAGTGTGAAGCTGCCCTTAGGGGTCTGGCCCAATGCCGGGCACCGGGGAGAGGCCTTCCCTGTCCTTGGGATGCCCAGGGTGGAAGCAGCTACAGCTGTGCTTAGAGACAAACCAGTGTGCCAAGGGCTACGATGGTAGCCCCAGGCAGGTGGCCCCATTGCACCTGGTGAGCAGAAAGGCCTCCCAGGAGAGGCAGTCCCAGACTCACCAGCTTCCCTCCCAGCTCAGTGTTGTCTCAGGAACAAGGAGCGCTGGCAGCCATGGGGCTCATGGTGACCTTTGGATGCCACAGCTTTCTCATCCTGTGCTCCTCAGCCTGTCTCCAGGCCTTTCTGAGTTTATATAATGAGCTTGGCTCCCCTATTTTTTTACACATTTCCAGCCAAAGGAACAAAAGCTTCAGAACATTTTATCAGCAAGGCTGACCTGCCTGAGGTCCTTGACCAGGTTTCTTGAACTCTGCAGTAGGCTTATGGGGTTTGAGTTATGGTCAAGTTCAAGGTGGCGGGTGTCCATCATCACCATCTTCGGCACTTCTAGTCCAGTGCTTTCACCTGCTGCTTACTTGTGCTGCAACTTATTTGAGCCTTCTTCCTCTCCTCAGTTTTACCTGTTTCTCCGGTTAGAACAATGGCTTGGTGAGAGAAACATCTGCTCACCACCCCTGAAACCTAGATAGTGACTCCTCAGAAAGGCTGCATCATGTCAGAACTTGATTCCCATCCTATCATACAATGGTTGTAATCTTGGGGAAGATTCGTAATTGCTCTATGCCACAGTTTTCAGACATTAAAATGGGCCTCAACAGTATTTCCCTCATGGGGTTGTGAGAATAAACAGAAACAGTCCCTCAGGCCTTGGTCATGTCCCTCAGGCCTTGGTCAAAGACCAGCTGGCGTACCAGATTATCATCAAATATTGGCCAAAAGTATTAGCTTTATTAGCTACTGAGATAAAAAATTTTGGAAGTTTTCTCTCCTGGAAGAGTTGATGATCCTTCCGGAAGGCTGCCCAATCTTGTGAGCTTTTGTGAATGGAGACAGAGCCATTTAATGGTGCACTTCAGGGTGGACAGAGACTGGGAGGGAGGAAGCGGCCCTGCAGAGGTCAGAGAGGCTGGCTTTGGGAGTCCACGTTCCAGTCCAGGGCGACTGCTGGAGCCCATCACTCCCTCCCTGAGAGGTGGTGGTGGGGATGTTTGTGTTCAGGCTCTGCCTGTACCAAACAGGAACCACTGCTGTGTTCTGGCTGCCAGCACCCTGTGCGGGGGGTGGAGGGGAACCCTATTCCCAGACAGCTGGCACCCGGGACGTTCCGAGGATGGGGCACACTTTGAAATGTGTCCTCTTCGACAGTGAAGACACCGTGGTGGCACAGATGGTCTGCCCTTCCTGGGGCTTCCGTCTGTGCCTCTAGCGTTGCCTTTTAACATTCCCAGTGTGAGTTTTGTGTAGGACTTGTGGCCAGTGGGACCTCTGGAACAGCAGCAGAGCTGGGAGTGGGGTCAAGGTGCTGGGGGAAGAGGACCTCTCGGCCGTGGGGATGTGCGTCTCCCCTCGGTCCACGCCATGGGGTCCATGTTGTCCCCAGCTGTGGGGAGGTGATCGGCTTTATCAGGAGATACGTAGACCCATTTCCTCCCTGGGAAACAGTTGCTGTAACCGTCAATAAGCAGGCACTCCTCTAGTAAGGCTGTATGTTGACTCGCCTCTGCCCCTTCTAGTTATCAGGTCAGGGGGTCATGAGGCTGAGGACTCGGGAAGCACTGCTGGGCCAACTTCCGAGCAAGGTGTGGGGGACACGTACACGGCTCTGCCCCTCACCAGCTGTGGACGGACCTTGAGAGACTACTCGTGTCCAAATTTCCTCATGTGCAGATTTGAGGTAAGACTAAATGAGGAAATTTCTCCAGTTCACACAGGCATTTCCAGTACTAGATGCGTTAACAGAAGGTACTAGAACAGTGCCTGGCACATACACAGAACGTGCTCAATCTGAGGACGATGATGCAAAAGAAGTGAAGACCCCGTCCTTCATGAGCTCACACAGCCTGACCTTGTCCCACAGAGCTCAAGGCAAGCTCTTCTGACAACCAACTGGCATGGGCAATATTTTTGTATGCCAACACTTCAGTGAAGGGCAAGTCGGGGACTCGATTCCTTTGTGTTATAGTCTCTCTGACCCCCAGGTGCCTCATCCCAACTGAAACGGTGCTGTATGAATGCACAGTATGACTGGCTGGGGGTTTAAGAATTCATATATAACTTACTCAGCCAGAGAAAACAATTTAGAACTCACATCTCACACCAGCCACAAACTTTTCCTACCCCAGCCATATGCACAGGTTCATGTTTATTAGTGCGAGCAGGAGGAGGAGAGGCAGCTGTGTTTTGGTCTGAAAAGAACTAAAAATAAAAACCAACCAAATCAAAAACCAGGACAAAGTTCATGGTCTCTCCATTTCTCTTTAATACTGAACAGTATTCTTTGTACAGTTGTAACATGACTTCAAGAGTAGAAGTAAGAAACTTTACTGATAAACTTCTGGGTGTAAAAATATCACTTTTAAGGATGGCTAGTGGAGGCTTTTTTAAACACAAGTATTTTTCAAAAGTTTTCAAGTTTATTGTGTCATCAAATTTTAAGGTCAGGATTAGAATCAAGGCCATGAAGCTGTTTTATTTTACAACAGCGGTGGTTTACTGCAGCCTAAATTCCACAATGCAGGGAGCAGTGGTTCTCACACTTGGGTGGGCATCAGAATCCCCTGGAGGGCTTGATGAACAGCCCACTGGCCCCATCCAAGTCTGTGGGTCTGGGGTGGGGCCCAAGAATCTGCATTTCGAGCAAGTCCCCAGGGGATGCAACCCGCTGGTCCCACTCCACACTTGCTGAGCTACTGCGTAGAGGAAGCGAGACCTACCTACAGCGAGGCTGGAACTGCTAGCCCCGGGCTCTGACACTGTTCTCCTGGGGTGGTGGAGCTGGGGCGGAAGCACCATCTGGAAATCACCACGGCTTTTGCATTTCTAATCACTGATCTCACGTCTTTCATTTGTACCTCTAGCTAATTAAAAATAAAATGCTTTAAGGTTATTTATCCTTGAAAGAGAAAAAAAACAATGGTTTAGTCCTGCTGAGCATTGCCATGTATTACACAACTTTTAATTACACTAATTTCTGATTACAAGTGAGCCAGTGGAAGCATATTTCCACTTACAAAACCCGAATCCATCATCATTTACAGCTTGCTTGCTTTGGCCCTCTCCTGGTTGCCAGGCCGCCCCCAGCCCTGGGCGTTCTCCCAGCCCGGGTCAGTCAGGACGTCATCACGTGATGCTCGCAAGCAGTTCCAGTGCCTTATTAGTGGGACACCTGCCTGGCCTCCCCTCACCCCGCACAGACAACAGGGTACACTCACACTATTTTCCTGAGGATTAGGACAGCTGCCTGTCCCGGAACCGACCAACCGTGGGGTCACAATTCCCATTCAGTAGCCCAGTCTCAGCCAAAACCTACTTTCTGCAGAGCAGGAAAAGAACCTCCCTGAATCTGGTCCCACCCCCAGGGCTGCCAGAAAGCTGGGCTGGAGCAGGGCGCTGGGCTGCCGCCAGGGAACAAGCCTGCAACAACTGCAGACAACGAAGCTGGGTGGTCTTGTTTCTAATACCCTCCGGATAATCAAGTGGCTTCAGGTTGGATAAGTCGTAACTTTTAAGAAAAAAAGAAAAAAGGCAAAATACACTGTCACAAAGGGTCAGGACCATGAAATGTTCGTGTGAAGCCCAAGCAGCAGGGCAGGCGCCTGGATGCTGTCTAAGCACAGTTCCCCGCACGGCCTCGGGGAAGGGCATTTCTGGACACAGGTCACATGCGAAGGAAAACGGCACCAACACGTTAGCTTGTATCAGAGGGAAGCCAAGTTCTTGTCCTTTCTTTCTCACCTCCCCAAGTGTCTGTCCTAGTAAAGAGACGGTAATATCACCTAACAAAGAACTTGCCACCCACGGACATCACAGCAACACGACCAGAGTGCCACTGTAACATTCAGAGCCTCGTGTTCACCCAAAAGCAAAAAATGTCAAGTGGCTGAGCTCAGTGGGGAGCACAGGTCGCTACAAGCCTACGTCCCATCACTGAGGTCAGCCTGTCCCAGACAGTGGGTGGGCTCCCTGTGCCAAGTCTGGACTGCAACCCACCCAGTGACTCCTGTGTCTGTTGAGGGAGCTGAAAGTGTGTCCTCTCTCAAAACATGAGGGCTGAGCTAAGTGACAAAGTCCTTCCGAGTCTACTGTTAAGGATGCTAACATCCCAGAAGTCGGCTAGCTTGGAGCTTTGGCCTCCAGGTTCACAGCAGGGCTGTTCTGAAGGCTGTTCTCTCGACTCAGAACTTTCCTGGGTTTCTGGACTCAACAGCCGATAGCAGTCAGCAGTCTCCCTGGGAGCATTATCAGGCAGACCAAAGGAGCTCCTTGGTTTCAGCACAGGCTGGGAGCTGGGTACAGGTAACCAGATGGGGCAGAAAGGCTACCTCCTCCTGCCGGGAGTGCCCCCCCCCACCGCCCCAGAGACGTA
>NW_011494861.1:22310750-22333507 GCF_000754665.1 Bison bison bison
CCCAGAGACGTAAAGGCTGGGAGGGGGAGGCTGCAGGGTCCTACCCTGGGCCCCATACTCACGCACTATGCTCAGGCACGGGGCTGCCTGACTACGGGCCTTGTGGCTTCACCCTCTCTCTGCACTTGATAGACAAAGAACAGTCTTAAAAAAAATTTTTTTTTTTCCTTAAAAAAACCTGGAAGGGGGAGAAATGCCAGTGAGAGGAAGACAAAGAGGGAGCACTGGCAGTACTGTGTTCCATATTTTAGAACTTTAGCTTTCTAGACAGTCCGAATTTTGTTTACAAATTTGTCCTGTGTACAAGGTAACACCAAATGGTTCAAATTCCAGCGTGGAAAAGCAACTCGTATTTATCAGTTGGTTTTAGATCTTCGGATGCTATGAATTCTCGAGAAAGGTGGTAATGGTCTCACTTGACAGCCAGGGAAATAACCAAAAGAAAAATCTTGGCTCCGCCACTTTCACTTACAGAAGGTAAAACGCTTCAGAGAGACAGATTTCTGCTGGAGTTAAGGCTGCGTTTCTCTTCGCAGCCCTTAATCTCACGAGGTGAGAAGGAGTGGAAGTTGCCAAGTCGTTGGCTACCAGACCCATCAGTCTGTCTAACTCTGGCTAAAAGCAGAGAATAATGGGCAAGTTACCAAGCTTCTCCCCCAGCTCTGGCGTGAAGAGCCTCATGTAACACACATGCTGTGACATCCAATTGCCACGCAGTAGCAGCATACAGAGCGCGTTTGTGATTTTTCACAGTTCACACAAAGACAAGATCAAAAACCAGGACAAGGAACTAAAGGTGTTTTGGTTTCCCAGCTGGATTCCTGCTCTGGCAAATTCTTTCAGTTGATCACTCCCCCATTCTACCCACCCTGCCCAACCAATTGATCAGTAAAATGTTCTTCCAATAAACAGAAATTGAGCTCTTTCTGTTATCCATCATATCCTGCCAGCTTTTTTAGCAATGATGAGTACGGATGAAGTACATGCTGAGGAGGGGAAAGGCCCCATGGCTACTGGAAGTGCCTTTGAGCCTCATGGAGGTATTGTGGGCATCTGCTCCACCCCCATTCTGCCACTCAGGGTCAGCGGACCACTGCAAGGAACTCACAGCATTAGGTCACTGATGAGGAAACATTTATCCTTAGAAATGAATCTAAGCCCCTGGCATGCTCTGTCTGCCACAGTCTGGAATTTCACTGGGGAGCCTTCAAATGAACATTGGTCTGCAGTGACTGCCCAGTCCTGATATATAACAGCCAGGGTCAGACCCAGGATCAGGTCACCTGGGGCTGTGTGTCCGACAAACACATTAAGAGGTGGCCTATCAGAGAACAGCTCCTCCAAGGTCAGAAAGACAGGGAGAATGCTGCACTGCCCGGATTTTAAGTAAACTTTCTAAATATTTTCCTCTTCAGTCTGGTCTGCAACAGCCACAGTCTAGCAAACACCTTAAATGAGCAAGTTTGCCAACTCTTAATATCCCCAAACAGTTAGTAGTTAAGCCTCGGTATCACAAAACTTGGTCCCTGAAGCCTGGGGAGAATCTTACTAATGACCAGCGTGTTCCCAACAGGCCCTGCAGACACGATGTCAGTTTTGAAGGACATGGTCAATCTGGTAACACCCGGAGAACAGTATGGCATTTAAACAGGGCAATCGTGTAATTCATCAAGAAGGGGTTGCTTTGTGTAACACGGAAGGTGGGGATCACAGTACTGAGACAAGGTCCACATGGATGTTTAACAAAGACATTTTAAGGACCAGCTGTGTCTTTGGCTTGTAGGAGACTATTTTAACAAGCTCAAAACTTGGAAAAGTAATCTAGTACCCTATATCTGAAGCCATTTGTAAAAATCACTTTTTTCCCTAATTTGAAAAGAAATAACTTACATATCAAGTAGAGTGGAGTGTAAACGTGGATGTCAACCACCCTTTTAATTCTATAAACCTGCTTTCAGCTTTTCATCCACAGGCAGATTTCCTGACCTACCATGATCCTAAACATGAGAAAATACCCTTCTTTAAAAAAATTGTTATGAGAATTTATTCCAAAGTGCAATTCAAGAGTTAGCTGGGCAAGTACATCATTGCAAATCACACACACCAAAAAGGGAAAACAGAAGCTCGACACAAACAAAAAAACAAGATACAAACAAAACAAGGGGGAAAAAAAAGTTAGTGTGCTGAGGAATGGACCCTGAAAGATGAGGAGACGGGAGTCGAAGCCAGAATTCTGCCCAGATGCTGCTTCACAAGTGCAGAGAGAGATGGTGGGGAGGGACCGGCAGCTGCCACGGCCACACGCTGGCTCTGGGCTCAGCTGCTACTTCAATCCTAGGTTTTCATCAGGGAAGTTATAAAAATATATACACATGTACACTGGAGGCATTTTAAAAGTCACCAGAAGCTTGGAGTATATAGTGTCTCAGCAGGGTCAGCAACTAAAACCCAATGAAAGCATCTGTCATTTAAATCCGGAAGGGCTCAGTTATTTGAATGGATGATAAACCACATCGTCTCAGGGAAAAAGGAACCATGTTCACCTACCCATCCTTGCAATTACAGGGTAAGAAAAATCTGGTCCAGAACTAGCCTTTTTTGACATTATGGTTTCTGGTAAGTGTCATTAATGTACTGACCACTCCCAGCCCTCAAGGCGGAGTGCTGCTGGAATAAAAGAACTGCCGCAGACGCCACCCTGGGACCTCAGGCCGCTCACGTGAGCCACTGAGCCGCTCATTTCAGGGTCCCCTAGGAATGCAAGTTGCCCCTCTGGGGAGGTGGCTGTATGACAGTGGCATGAATCCAGCAAGGGCCTGACCCCGGCGACCTCACCCGCCCTCCGCAGCTGTGCCCTGCTGCTCCGTCCTCCCTTTAGTTCAAGCCACAAGTCGCCAGCAGCCGCAAAGCCCAGCGCTTTTCGCGCTTTTCCACTGGTTATTCCTACCACAAAACAGCGCCTAGAGAAGCACTTTCACCCCAGCACTTACCCCTGCAGACCAACCACTGCATCTTCTGCCACAAAGTGCTTCTGAGCTCTGTCCCCACTAACCACCAGCTCTCAGGGGTGAGACAGCACTGCCTCGACAGGGTGCGAGACCTATCCAGGCACCCACACCCCCCCATAGGTGTTTCTGCAGTGGCCAGCGCGAGCCGTCTGAGGGGCGAAGAGTCTGAACGCGAGAAAAGAGCTGCCAAAGATGGATGGAATAAGCGTCAGCCAACATGAGCCGAGTCCGCGAAGTTTTCTGGATTCCTCGAAGGCCCTCCAGGGGGAGCAAGTTCCGGGGGGAGTGAATTCCGGGGGAGGCAAAGCAGAGCCAGCTGTCCTCAGAATGGGAGCCGGGGAGCCGGGAGTGTGCAGTCCTCGACTTCCTCTGCCCATCGGCCCTCCCCACACTGGGCTGGAGGCGCTGTCTCCACAGCGGGGTCACGGAAAGAAAAGTCAGCTCAGGCTGTGCTTCCAGGAGAGGGTTGCGAGGAGCGAGCCGCCGCGCGCTGCTTCTCCCTGTCCCCCGGGGTGTGTGTGCAGCAGGAAGCGAGCCGGGGCCCCGCCGTCACAGCACTAAGAAGAGGATCAGCACGATGAGCAGGACCACGAAGAGGACTGCGATGGCACACCACTGGCGCCGATCTGGAAGGCAGGACATGAGGGTCAGCACTCCTAGGACCTGACCTTCCCCAGGACACAGTTACAGGACAGTTAAGGCAACACCTGGGCATGCAAAGGGCACAGGATGGGCAAATGATGGCAAAGAGAGGCCCCAATTTGCCTGGGCACCTGGCACTAGACCGCTGCTGTTCCTGGCCTGCCCGTACCCCGAAAGCCAGCCTCGTAAGAAGTACTGGCTTTGTGTCCCAGCTCTCTTAAGATCTACAGGCTGCAGCTTTCCGCTGGCGGTTATCACATCCCTGGAAAAGGTGTTGGCATTGGTGTTACAGGTCAAAGCTCATCTGCTTTAATGTCCCACCAAAGTCACATCGTTTAAACAATAATCATGGTCTTTTCTCAAGGAGCACGACGGGAGGACAGAAAGGAGATGAAAGCTGCTGGTGGTCACTTCAGGAAACAAAAAAGCTGAAAAAGCAAGCTGTACTGATCATGGGTGTGTGACGGGCTTCATACCATCCTGGGCAAGAAAGATCGCTTTAACCAGTATTAAAGTAACTGACATGAACATCTCTAAGTCAAAGTGGAATTCTTTTCTGAAGCTTTCTGCCCTACTCACAATTTACAACAGGCGCAGGAAACAAAGTGGCCAGAGCCCATCTAAGTGACCCCAGAGCACGGTGGCCCCGAGGGACGGATGAGAGCAGGGCCCCCACAGTCCTTGCTGAGCGCCCCTAACTCACAGGGCTGCCGGAGGACCACGCAACACGAGTATCCGCACACTCTGTGGGCCCACACTTGGCACAGGATGCTGTCGTCCTCAGGATGCGCCCTTTGCTTGGGCAGATGTAGGAAGAGCAAGCTGGCTCCCCACAGAGAACCCCTGCCATTCTGCACAAAAGGTCAAGCTGAGATTAAAGCCTGTGACACTGGAGCTCAGCTGCTAGAAGTAAGATAAGAGTTCTGTTTAAGTAGAAGTAAAAAGGTACCCCTACCAATTCATCAAAAGTTTATTTGAAAGATTTTAGCACAACACTACTATTGAGAATCACATTGTAAAAAGGTCTGAATCTAGGAAAACAGACCACGAAACTTTACACAAAGCAATGCTGGGTCCATAAAACATGTAACTAAAGTAAATGTCGCAGACAGCAAAGTCTTAGAACCGGTCAGCAGAACTGCCACCGACCAACAGTAAGTAAAGCAAGTACCTTTCCAGTGGCTCACTGCGCTCCCCATCACACATGCTAGAAACTCACTTAGCAAGTGGGATTAGAATCAAGACCTCAAGTCCACCTGTTCCTTTCTGAGACAGGACTAGTCCAAAGGGCGTGGGGAGGGTGAGTCTGCCTACTCCAGATAACAGTATTCACCTGTTTAACTATCACTTCAATGGTCCAGAAAACTCAAGTATCTAGCCTTCTTTCATCTACTTAAAAATGTTTACAATAATTTAAAAATCCTCTCATTAAAGTGATTAATCTATATTCTTCTAAGATGATACAGTCAAGGTAAATACCTCCTTGCTGCCTTGCCCAAGGCATCCTGCCATCTTAGACCTGAACTTCCAACAGTGAACCAGCTTCCCATCAGCCTCTACCCAGCCCTCCTCCCACCTCCAATCACTTTCTCTTCTGAAACTGCACTAAACAGGGGCTTTCATCAAAGAGCACACAAGCCAGCACAATCCAGGAATGTGCTTTTAAATCCACTTCCCTTTGAAGTGTAAGCTGCTCCTAGGAAGCATGAACGGGGTGACCCAGGGAGCTGTTATCCTAGCGGACTTCTCCCAGAAGGGGTGGGTCCTAACCACGAGGGTTTTTGTGACCCCAAGTGAATGGTCCTAACCAGCCTTTTTGCAAGCTTGGACCTGTCTCAGAAAGTCAGGTGCGGGGGCGGGGGGTGGGGGGCGGTGCAGAACCCCAGAGGTGACTCTGCAGGATTTTCCTGCTCTCAACAGTCTCCTCCCCTAAAGAGAAAAGATGAACAACAGAACTTTGGAAAGTGAGGGGAAGAAAACCTGGGTATCCACTCAAAAGAACATACTTCTTTTGGGTAGAATGACAAGACCAGTGTCTCTCTTGGGTCATTCAAAATAGTAAGTATGGCACCCTGGCAGATTTCTGCCCAGGAAAGCAGCCAGGCACGGGGAGGGCAGGGGTCTCGCCTCTGCAGGCCTGTGAAATGTGGGCGTTCACTAACTGCCTAATCACACACTCCAGCGTGTCCCGCTACTCTTTCTTTGTATGTAGGCTTGATCGAAAAGCAGTGAACTTTCCCAAAAGTTACGAAGAACAGAGACAAACACCAAACTGCCCTGTCATCAAATCGAAGCCAGCACAGCCAAGCAGGAGGCCCCGAAATCGCTCTCTTTGGGGAGCAGATACTACAATGAACACCGCAGGCAAGCTGTCCAAACCCAGGGGCCTTTCAGCATAAATGCTCTGTTTCCTGGCTCTCCTTCTTGAGGTATGACAGGACATACCTCAAGTTCTTACTTGCTCCCCAAACTTTTTTGGGGGGAGAAAAAGTAGAAGACAGCGTGAGCAGACTTAAGTAGAAGACAGCGTGAGCAGACGTCAGTGCTATTTATACACACGGAGCGGCTTATCACAATGCAAGTACTTTTCTAAATTACTCATTCCCAGAACGCTGGAGACAAGGACACAGTGCATCTTTGTTACACTGTTCTCTCCAACAAAACCGGTGCTCAAGTAGCTACTTGACTTTGCCACTAATACAGACACTAGTGAAAGATCTGGTTGAAACTGGTTATACAATACTTCAGTAAAAAGCTTTTTTTTTTTTAAAGGAGAAAAAAAGAGGAGGGAAGGGGTGAAAGAAGAGAGAACAGAGATAAGCGGGAGGAGGACTTCACAAAACTCCTCTAGACGTGTGGAAGACGAAGTGAGCTGGGGCCTGCCGCTGGCAATGAAGAGCCTACTAGAAGCACGAAGCATATGTGCCCTAGAGAGAAGGAAGGAAACCAGTCTGGCTAGGAGCTTCCCTTTGTCTTAGATGTAACAGGTCCTTGGCCCCCCATGGCCATCTTCTGCCTGTCTTACCCCCCACTTTTTTTTTTCCAAACAAACACTTACTATGTACTAATACATGAGAGACACTGTTAAACATTTGTACACTAATTACTATTTCATTTATTTCTCACAATGACCTTGAGAGGTAGGCGTCATTCAATTTTTTTATATATAAAAGAAACAGAGCCCAAGAGAAGTCTTATGTAACTTGACTATGAGTTAAACAGTTGAGAAGCAAATACACACTTGTATTTAAATTTTGCCTCAAAAGGCAAGAGTGGACTATGTCATACAGATGTATGTCATACAGATGTAATACAGACTATGTCATACAGATGTAATAATAGGAAATCAACTGAAGAAAGCTGTCAAGACACAGGGGACGTTCTGATGGGGGAGGGGGTGCTCTGGTTCAAGAACACTTAGGTGCCCTTGAAGGATGTCTCAGTCCCTCCCTTCACCCAGAGTCTCCCACCAAATAGACGGAAAAAAGATACTCTATTTTCTCTGATTTAAAAAGATGTTATTTCTCTTAGAGAAGACAGGTTGTAGTAACAAAAAACAGTCACTGGCACTCATCTTCCTACACAGTAACCAATTTGAAAAAAGTTACTTCTTCATCCCTTGCCTGGTATAAATTTGCTGGAATAGTTCACTACAGATTCAAATAAAAACAGTTTAAATGAGATCTGCAAGGCCATCTTCTGAAATGTAGAGGTGTTTCTTTCAGTGAAAAGTCAGTCCAGGAGAAACAGTAACTAGCTCTTACTAGTTGGGAATTGGGAAACCAATTCCCTCTTTTGGTAAGGAAATAGGAAAAAAGGAAAATGAACGATTTTGTAAGTGCAAAGAAAGTTACTCCACCAGAAGAAACGTCAGCACCAGCCTCGCATGGTGGGGACCACGAAGGCTCTTCCCAGGTGAAGGCCACAAGCCGAAGACCAGGCCTGTGTGTGCTAGTCTTCCATCTCCTGACCCCAACGTCTAACAAAAATGTGCCAGAGGATCTGAACAAGTGCACCCATGAGACACCCCCTAGACTGTGTCTCTAGAATTAAGAATTCTGGAGCTTTAAGCACATACATACCACTGGTCATGTGCGATACTTTTGCAAGTTTCTTCATCACATTGTCCAGTCGAGACTGAGTGCTCTCCAACTCGTGAGAGAAATCGTCCAGCATGCTAGAAAGACAAGCAGACACAGGAGGAGGTTGCTCAGCACAGCTCCAGATACAGTGGCCATGGAGTTAAATTACTGGGATCTGGGCCTCAGTCTTAACAATCACCAAACAGACAACATTGGGATTCAGACCCCCCAATCTTTTTATCCAAGGGACAAGATCTGTTTTTGAGTTCGGAATTTTGGAAATCTGAAAAAGTAGTAAGTTACATACACTGTGTATTAGCCAACACCCCCAGCAGAGTCTGGGGCTGTCATCAAACACCTGAGTTACTATTTCTGCAAAGAAAACTATGAGGAGTCATGGCTGCAGTCAGTTCAGGTCAGGTTCCTCTGTAACAAAAGCTTGCTGCAAATTTTTTTAGAGCTTTCTAGATTGCAGAACTGCAGCCAAGGCCAATGGGGACCTGAACATACAATAATACAAACTCAGCTGCAGTGCAGTGTAGCAGAAAGAAGGCTGTGTGAATCAGACAACCAGGCTTTGCCACTTGCTACTTTGGACAAGGGACCCTTATCTGTAAAAGCAGGCGATCCTATCAACAGGGTTCCCATGAAAGTTAAAGTGTTTGCTGCTCAGTCATGTCTGACTCTTTGGGACCCCATGGATTGTAGGCCCCCAGGCTTCTCTGTCCATGGAATTCTCCAGGCAAGAATACTGGAGTGGGTTGCCATTCCCTTCTCCAGGAGATCTTCCCAACTCAGGGATCAAACCCAGGTCTCCTGCACTGCAGGCAGATTCTATACTGTCTGAGCCACCAGGGAAGCCCCACACAAAGCACTTTATAGTAGCGTGAGTTAAGAAATGGACTTTGATCAAATCATCATCTGCTTTAAGCCACTCCATGCTTTACCATAAAGCTGGGCAGCCTCAGGACTGAGCTCCGTGCACCTCGTCTACACGCACAGAGAACCAGCTCCCTGAGGCTCACACTGCTTGCTGCCCAAGGTGTGGCTAGGAAAGAAAACACAATACTCATACCAACAGTGTTTATTTCATAAATTACTAAGCATTCCAGACTATTCAACTTTGGATTAATATATGATTATCCTGAGGCTAGAATATGACATACTAATTAGTAACCAGAGGGCTTTTTAACAAGGCTTTATTCATTCCTCTGGCAGCACCAAGGGCAGCGAGTGGTTTGGGTCTGGGCCCACAAGAGGCACCCGAGAGCCCTGCCGGATTCAGGCAACCAACTCCTCATTAAGTCAGTCATTAAATATCCCCCATGTTGGCAACTACACAAACAAGCCTTTGTCCCTTACCTGAATTTTCAAATTAAAACATTTTTTAGCTCATTTTAGATTCTGGTAGCATCTTGGCCCTGCAGCTGGCAGACCTATCCACACAGGGCAAATGCTGATAAACAAGAGCTACCTGTGTGTGCTGTGTAAGATCTTTCTTACTCAAGACAAAAACGGGTAAGTCATCCAACCTCCAGTCCAAGGACACACATTAACCATGCACTAACCAAATTTCTTAGGTGGCTCAGTGGTGAAGAACCTGTCTACCAATGTAGGAGACACAGGTTCAATCCCTGATCCAGGAAGATCCCCCTGGAGAAGGAATGGCAATCCACTCCAGGATTCTTGGCTGGGAAATGCCATGGACAGAGGAGCCTAGTGGGCTACAGCTCTTGGGGTCAAAAGAGAGTGAGATATGACTTAGTGACTAAAGGACAACAAAATTTAAAAAAAAACAAGTTTCTAGCCTACCTCTGTGCTGTCCAAAAGAAATGCAATGTGAGTCTCCTACGCCACTTCATATTTTTCAGTAGCCGCATTTTAAAAAAGGGAGCTGAAATTAATTTTAATAACCTGTTTTATTTAGCCCAATATACCTAAAAAAACCTATCATTTCAATATGCAATTTTATATTTTTTCACACTAAGGCCTTCAGAACTGATGAGCATTTATACCCAGGGCCCTTCTTAGTTTAGACTGGCCACATTTCATGTACTCAATGGCCATGTGGGGGCTGGTGGCTATTGTACTAGACAGCATGGGTCTAAGTGTAAGACCCACTTTTTCCTTTTAATTTACCTATTTTTATTAGAATTACACACATACATAGTTTGTAGAGCCAATCAGTCCTTTTATAAAAAACCACAGTTGTCCCCCATCCCCGAGGGCCACCGCTTTCAGCCCCTCCACTACTCTCTGGGTGCATTCTCCAGTTTCTGAAGCTACACGCTGGCAGCTCAGTGTCCGGATCCCGCTGACTCTGCACGGTGAAAACCTAGGGCTTAGCACCCTCCCATTCCATTCCCCACCTCTGCATCCTTCCCACTTCTCTTCCCGCTTCCTTCCTTCCAACAGAACTGTGTCCTGGTTGGATAAGGTCGACATCCAGGGCTCCCACTGTCACGAGTGAGGACATGCTCTTCTCAGCTGGGGGTCTGGGGCCTGAATCACACCGCTCTGGGCTCTCCCCTCTGCTCACCAAGGACCCTGTTTTCTCAGGTTCACCATTTATCTTTCTGCTTTCCAGGAGCTAAAATGTTAAGATCACTGTTTCTTATTCCAAGCTCTATGTCCCCATAGATTTTATGCCATTAAATACAAATAAAAACCTCTGTTACTGTTCTCGTGGACTTCAGAGTAGGAACGGAGATAAAGAGGTTGTGTTCAGTTCACCGTCTTTATTTGGAAGTCTGCCAGGGTCTGTCATCTACCCAACCAATGTAACTGCTCAAATAATTAGTTCTTTCCCATCCGCATAGTGAATTTTAGGGTAAGAATGCATTTCAGACCAATTAAGCTGCATACCTAAGCTCCTGTTCTGCCACCTTCCTACGTGGCCTCCCTGCTTCCAGTCTTTTCCACTGTGGTTCACCATCAAAACCAAAGATAGACGGATCTCCCCCAAACATAAACCTGACCGTGGCATTACTAACACAACCTTCCCTGGGGTTGTGTTTCCCATCGCCCTTTGAATGACAAGTCCTAACTCCTTACTGTGGCTTCTGGGGCCTTCCCTGATCTGTTCTCTGCCTCCCTGACTTGACTCCTGTAACCTCCCTCTCAACCCCGGTGCTCTAGACACACTAAACCTCTCTGCTGTGTGCACATATCACCTCTAAGTCATTATAAGGACTCTTCCTTCCAGGAGAGCCTCCCCTCACCCTTTCCTCCCACCCCATCTGGTACCTTCTACTCATTCTTCAGTCCCAGTTAAACCTCTCTTCTCTTCTCAGGGAGTTTAGACTGAGTCAGCTCTCCAGTTCAGGCTGTTAGGGCCCTCAAGGCACCACACACTCCCCCCACTGGCAGCTCTCCATTTCTGTTACCCTTCACAACTTGCACCATTTCTATAATATCCATTCCACCCAGTAAGCAGTGAACCCTTGATGGCAGAGACCCTGCCTGTTCTCTTGGCTGCTTTGTGGATACCCTGGGGCCTCCCAGGAGAACAAGATGCCCAGTTTGAATTTGTAAGAAATGAATCCATAAGGTTGAACACAAAATCAAGGTAGGAGAGTTTCTGAAATACCCTACTAGATTTTTTTTTTTCCCCAAGAAAAAATATTTTGTGAAATGGCAAAGGTAGCATATTTTAAGAATTCTGTTTTTGGTGTCATACTTCAGGAGTGCAAACGGAGATTTTTCTTAAGGAAAAACGAATCCAGGTATGTTTTCTTGTGCTTTTTTTCTAGGAGAAGACTTTTCCATTGTAGGAGATTTTTTTATTAGTTGGAATTAAACTTATATTTCCCCCCCTCCAACAAAATAAAAATTTAAGATACAGAGCAAAAAGTTCCATTTAATATAGCAGGAAAGGCATGCAATGATGAAGTTAAGTCTTATCCTCTTTGGGACAAAAAATCTCCATGGAGCTTACACAGCCCTAACAGTTTCACATTCCTATTCACTACAACACTTGAAGTCAGCTGTTCAGAGGAATTGGTACCTCTTTTGCAAGTGTTTAAAAATACTAATAACTTTGCCTAAACCTTCTTGAAAATTGTATCTGATGGATTTGCCTTTTTTGGAGAGGCTAGTCTGTAAAACAGAGTAAAGATGCAGCTAGAAACAAAACAGCTTTTGGCTTTACTGGCCATGTAACCGGCAGGCTCTTCAGGGGTCTCCTAAGATGGCTCTTCCCTTCACCTCTCTGAGGCGAGAGGGGCATCCCGGTACTCACACGGCCTGCTCCTCCAGCTCCCCTCCGATGCGCTGGGACATGTTCTTCAGCACTCCGATGCTGCCAGAGACCAGCTCCAACTGCTCATCCTGCTGTTCCACGATCAGCTGGTGCCAGAGAAATGGGAAATAAGCAATTAAAATCCATCTTACCTGGTTCCAAGCCCAGCACTCGAGCAGCTGCTAGCTTCTTTGCCAACTCGGGACAATTCACATTCAGAAGCAAAGCCCAGAAATCAAAGGACCAGACCGTCCGCCTCAGAGAACACGCTGCTCAAAAGGCTGGGCTGTCAAGCTACTGATATCCCCTGCTGATCCAACTTGTGAAACAGTCAGCGGGGCTTGAAACCACCCAGAGAGATTTACCCTGGTTGGCTGAAGTCCAGCAAGGGACAGACAATGGCCAAAAGCACCTGTGCAGTGACCACGGACACGTGGGGATGCTTAGGAAGAGGAAGCCCGCTGCCGGGGTCAGGGTCTCAATTGGCAACAGCCGGCCACAACTTAACTGTAAGAGAAAGTCTAGCAGGTCTCTGGACATGGGAAAACTACACACACGGAGTCCTTTGCTCCCTCCTCAAGGACACGTGAGAGGAGGCTCTGCGGCAGTAAGCTACCTTGCAGGCAACTCCTGAGCACAACTTACTTTTAATTGTGCTGCAGTAGCCTCACTTTTCATTGAAAAAAAAAAAAGTTTGCTTGGTTAATAGCAATTTAAGTAGACAAATGGTTAAGCTGATGTGCTAATGGAAAAAGATCAGTATGTATATATAAAACACAGTATTTAAGAACCAATCGTTTTGATGGGGTGATAATGCTCAAATCCCCAGACACTTTACTATTAGCTTCCTTTAATTAATACAAATCAAAAGCAACCACACAAATATAATCAACCTTTCCTTCCACCCCTTAACCTCCACCAAAGCAACGATTTTTACATCTAATGGAACCAACAACAATTTTCGATGAAAAAACAAGGACTCAATTTTTCTCAAAGTGCCTTTGTTGAAATGAACAAAAAGCTGAGTACAGAAGCAGAGGCTGGGGAAGAGGCTGCTGTGTTTTTAAGTCAATGGCCTCCTCTGTCAGTTGCGGGGGTCTGGTCTGCTTGTCCTAAGAGGTCTAATCAAGCTTGGTTCTCTTGAAACTGTCATGCTCTGAAGGGTGTCTGCAACACCCTTTATGAAAGCAACCGTCACACAGGTAGACTCCGGCAGCTGTGAGGCTAGCTCTGGCCCATCCTGCCTGTCATCAGCAACAGAGCCCTGGCTGGCAGAGGAGTGGGGAGGGTGGTGCTTGGCCTCCCACCTCCCTGTCCTCCACTCAGGTACCTGCTGCTGTGCCTGCTGCTCTTCGATGAAATGGGAGTTGGCCAACTGAAGCTCCCTGTCGAGGCGCCCGTATTTATCCGTTGTTCCACTGCTCCAGTTCTGTCCACCACTGTCTCCTAGCAGGGCCTGCGAGAGCGGGGCCGGGGGCAGCAGAGCAGGAGGGACAAACCGTTACTCTCACTGAACAAGGGCCTCATCACCATGATATGAAGAGTTCTCCCACTGCTCATAAGCTGTCTTTCCAGGGGTCAGCTTTTTATGGATTGGTGCAGGTTGGTGCCTGCGGAGTACAAATCAAAGAATGCCATGAAGGGCACTTTCTATGGACTCACAAATGAGCTCTGTCCCATTAAAAATGCAAGTGAGAGTCAACTTTAAAGCAGTCTTAAAGCCCCTCTGTGCACTGCTTTGTGGACCATAAAGCACGTGTTCTCACAGGACCAGCTCTTCCTAGCACCCTTGGAGTTTCACTGGAGACCCGTTGAAGGTCCTAGTCTAACTGATTCCAGACATCCAGAGCCCTTTCTATTTAAGTATGACCAAGGAAACTTTTGGTGTTCAGAGGAGGGAGGAGATAGTTTCCTAAAGTGACAAGAAATTAAGTCATAGTCCCTCATACAGTGAAGGCACAAGAACCACCAATGTCTGCTCAGTGTGACCCACAGATACATCCCAATGCCCTTCAGCTGAACTAAAAGGCTAGAGGTTTCCAGATGGAATAGGGGTTGCTTCGGCAGGCAGCATGGCCACAGTGGGGGCCTGACCCTGATAACCCAAACAAGGGTTGGCCCTGATGTCAGTTCTCCACCTGGGCCCCCAGACGCCAGGGTTGTGTTTTCTAGTATGAATTTGAGGAATTCTGTAGTCAGAAAAGGTTAAGTTTGGGAATGTCTTCCTTCATTGAAGAGGCCAGCCAGGAAAGTGAGCTAACCCTGCCTGGGATCCTCACAAGCCTTTTTAACCAAAGAACTGGACCAAGCTAGTGACTATGATTCTTCTGTCTTGTAAAGCTGCCAAAACTTCTTACCAGGTACCCTTTAGCTCTGGAACTGTTAAAAGTCTAACTGATTCCTTGGTTCTCTGCAAAGCCCCTCAATACCCACACTAGCCTTGCCTGACTTTGAGACATGAATTCGGCCAAATGGCCACATTTCAGAGTCTACATTCAAAGAAGTTCAGGATGTATGTTGAGTTCTGAGGCAGATATGAGAAGAGGACCAAGATGCCTGAGAACTTCCACAGCCCAGAGCCTTAGTCAAGAGTCTGGATGATGACTGTCTCGGGTGTAGAGCAGACATAAGGTTTTGGGGGGATGCTTCTGCCCCATCTGGTCATGGGGCTGATTGAAAGGATCCTGCTCGTTTTGATACAAAGACTCTATGGTGGATACTGGGACCTAGTGACAATTTTTTCAAGGTCAGAAAAAGTCTACAGTGTATCACTAGGCTATGAATAGAGAATCAGAGCTCCTGCAGCCACAGTCATGGCTATTTTTTCCTAGCTTATCCATGGTCTACACTTGGGTAGGCATATGACATGCTGTTAAGAGTCACCCGTGAAGCTGTTGAGATTCCCCTGGTCTGACCTCCAGGAGTTAGTTAGTGAGAAAGAAGACGGAGAGGGCCCAGAGCACTGGGGACCAGCCCAAGTATAGGTGCCAAAGCAGGAGGCCTTGGCTTTGTGAGGATCAGCCCAGCACCTGGTGTTGGAAGCAGCTATGAGGTGGACTCTGCCCACCTTCCATTCCTTGAACGCCTGTGACTAGAAGACATTTTGTTGTAGTTTAGTTGCTAAGGGAAGTTCAGGATGTATGTTGAGTTCTGAGGCAGATATGAGAAGAGGACCAGGATGCCTGAGAACTTCCACAGCCCAGAGCCTTAGTCAAGAGTCTGGATGGTGACTGTCTTGGGTGTAGAGCAGACATAAGGTTTTGGGGGATGCTTCTGCCCCATCTGGTCATGGGGCTGACTGAAAGGATCCTGCTCGTTTTGATACAAAGACTCTAATGACTCTATGGTGGATACTGGGACCTATACTTGGACTGTGTCCAACTCTTGCGACCCCATGGACTGGCCCACCAGGCTCTTCTGTCCATGGGATTTCCCAGGCAAGAATACTGGAGTGGATTACCATTTTCTATTCCAGGGGATCTTCCTGTCCCAGGGATCGAACCCAAGTCTCCTGCATTGGCAGGTGAATTCTTTACCACTGAGCCATCTGGTAAGCCCAAAGATATTTTACTCATCGCCTAAAACAAAATTCCCAGCCACAGTCAGAAAGGCTATGCATAAATGCACATTTTATTTATGTTAGCTCACTAGCTTTTCTGAGAGTCAGTGCCAGATGGGATGGCTAGCTACTGTCTTTTCCTGTCTGCACTGTTACAAGCAAGGAAGGTGGATGGGGAAACAACAACAGTGATGGAGAGTGGCATGTGGGGAAAGGAAACAGGGAAGTTAAGCTGGAAGATATTTAGAGAGTCTTCTTCCCTTTTCAAGCTTTTAGAATACTTGTTTTCAAAATTAAGTGGGTCAAGAAATACCTACAGGTATAAAGTGAAGAGTATATCATAAACCACTGGTTCCTAGTTAATTAAAAATGGTGAGCTGTTCTTCAATTATCAGCCTACTAAATTCAAGGACTGGGTCTCTTGTAGCTTTTATTTTTGATGTGTCAGTATCTGGGCTTTGGTTTCTGAAATTTATTAGGTTTCATAATTTATTTGTAATAACTTACAAAAACTGGACCTCACATCAAAAAAGAAAAAAAAAGATACATAAAACAGTGAAAGATTTAACACATATTTAAGTTTCTTCAAATGCTTTATGTATAGTTTCAATCATTAAATGTCTAGAGCGTTCTACACATGGGCAGCTAGAAATCTAAAAAACAAGAAGAGAAAAACCATGACACAATCCCTCCCCATTCACAAAGAAGCTTGAGGTCCAGCAGAGAAAATGACAAGAAAGCAAGCAATTACAGCTCTTAACAGAGTGGCTGGCACACAGAATGTGCTCCACAGGTGCAGAATAAATGGCTTGTGGCAAGGGCTATGAGGCACACAGAGGGTGCAATGGGAGCCCAGAGGCGAGAACCAGAGGGTGTGGCGGGGGAGGGGGAAGGCTGTTGCCATCTCTACGGGCTCAGCACCAAGGTCGTCTGCTTGAAGACATGATACACGGATGTCAGAATTTGCAAGTCCACGTATCTGTGTATTTTCTGATACTGTATATTCCAACGCTTACTCACCTGTCTATTTTTCCTCTCAGCTAACGCCTGCACAGATGAAGCTGACATCTGATCTTTCATGTCCTAACGAGATAAGCAGAAGACCAGAAAACAAATGAACATCCTTAAAACTGTGGTTAATATTCTGCACACTAGTAAAATATACATAATTCATGATTAACTTTTTAAACAAAAAGGCAGTATTTTTTGCCTTCTATTTTCAGCCTCAAAAATAAAGGAAATAAAGAGAAGGACATCCCCTTAAAAAGAGGTAACCTGGATACTAAATTTAAATATGAGGAAAGAGAAAGTACTTCCTGGGTACCTACCACAGGCCAAAACACTGTTAAACATGTACACATTAGATCACTATGTGATCTATCCACAATGACCCTATAAAGCTGGCATCACCTTCATTTTACAGTTGACAAGACTAAGATCTAAAAAGATTAAGATACTTTCTCAAGGTCACACAGCCAGTAAATGGCAATCCTGGGCATACACACAAAAGCTTGTGTTCAATGCTTGTATCTTTAAGTATATGCTGTGCTTAGTCTCAGTCGTGTCTGACTCTTTTCGACCCCATGCACTGTAGCCCACCAGGCTCCTCTGTCCGTGGGTTGCCATGCCCTGCACCAGGGGATCTTCCCAACCCAGGGATCGAACCCAGGTTTCCCACACTGCAGGTGGATTCTTTACCATTTGAGCCGCCAGGGAAGCCCAAGAATACTGGAGTGGATAGCCTATCCCCTCACCAGGGGAACTTCCTGACCCAGGAATCGAACTGGGGTCTCCTGCATAGCAGGCGGATTCTTTACCAGCTGAGCTACACGGGAAGCCCATCTTTAAGTATGCTGCTGCTACTGCTAAGTTGCTTCAGTCGTGTCTGACTCTGTGCGACCCCAGAGACAGCAGCCCACCAGGCTCCCCCATCCCTGGGATTCTCAAGGCAAGAATACTGGAGTGGGTTGCCATTTCCTTCTCCAATGCATGAAAGTGAAGAGTGAAAAGTGCAGTCGCTCAGTCGTGTCCGACTCTTAGAGACCCCATGGACTGCAGTCTACCAGGCTCCTCCGTCCATGGGATTTTCCAGGCAAAAGTACTGGAGTGGGGTGCCACTGCCTTCTCCGATCTTCAAGTACAATACATGTTAAAAAAAAAAAAAAAAAAAAACCACATACTTTAAAGTATACTTACCATTAAACACCAGAGAATACTTTCAAATAGTGATGAACAGGTCACTTTATTTCTGAGTTGGATTCATGGGACATATAGACTATTTCTAATGCCAGTATTTTCCAGAGTGATACCAAAATTTTTTTTGTATGGAAAGAAAAAGGAATGTACCCATTACTTAATCTAATGCAAAACACTTTATTAAATATGAGCCATCAGCTGCATATTTAACTACAACCCAATATACCTTAAAATGATTTCAGCTAAGTATATGATTACTATAAGTCTTCTTTTAAAAAAAAAAAGGGATGCCAAAATATTCTTTTCTGCTGGCTCATAGGCTACTTTAGAGGTACAAATGTTGACGTATTAGGCTTTTACAAACTTCTTGCAGGACGCATGACAAGGGAATGGTAGATGAGGGTGCCACATTTCCTAATTCCTACTATGGGAAGTTTGATAACCACCTCGCTGCAACCTTCAGTCTGCCCGGTCCCTCACTAAGCAGATACTGACCGATGTGTGCCTGCACACAGCAGTGATGATACGGACACAGCCCCTGCCTGACATGGCTCACATCATGGTAGACAAGCAGCAGCAAATGGCAATCACACACACACACTTCAATAAGGTGACGACCATTCTAGAAGGAAGGGAGTCAATGGGGCTGAAATCCAGTGGGTGAGCGCCACTCTAGAAAGACAGGGATGATACCTGATCGAGACCTGAGGGCCTAGAAGCAGCCCACCACAGAACAAGCCCAAAGCCAGAGAATTCCAGACAAAGGAAACAGCAAGCTCAAAAGCCTGCAGGCAAAACGGCTCAATGGTTTAGCTTTTGAGAAGACTCGTTGCTGAAGGAGCCACCGCGTGCTGGGAGTCGGACAAGGCTGACCAAAACAGGCAAGGGCCATCAAGGTGCTTAGAGTTTATACAGAGGCAGTGATTGGCACACTAGTCCTGTAAAGAAGTAGATATTGAATATTCCGCCTTTGTCGTGTTTTTTTTTAAACCACCTTTTAAAAATAAATGTAAAACCATTCTTAGATCTCATGGGCCACAGAGTGCAAGTCCCTGTTCTAAGGCAATGGGAAGCCTTAAAGTATTTTGAGAAGGGCTGTGGAGTATTCTGGGTCATGTGTTAACTCTGGTTATTGATTGGGAAAAATGCTGGCAATTAAGCAGAGCAGAAGTGAAGAGATCATCTTACTGTCACACATTAAAGTGCTGCCCAGGATGGGAAAGAATTGCCCTGAAGGTGGGAGCCTTCAACAAGAGGGCACGGGAACGCTTGGACATGATATTGGGCAAGAGGTAGGGCATCTGAGGGTGCTCAGTTAACCCATAAATTCTAGGAATCTTTACCTAAGTTAATCTGTTCACAAACCTCAAAAGGAAAAAAAAAAAAAGAATGCCACCCACAGAAACTGAGAAAAAATGTACTTAGTAAAAAAAAAAGTATTCACCACAAAGATCCAGATACTGGCATACTTAAAACAAGAGAATCAGTGATATAAGCCATATTTCTTGAATGTTTGAGATTTACCTGAGTCAGTCACCTGAGGTATTATTAAAAATGCAGGTCCCTGGACCCCACTCAGAACTACTTACTAAATGAAACTTAAGGAACAGTTTAAAAACAAGTCTCCCAGATGAGAAGCTGTTTGACAGGCTCTGGTCCACACAAATTCTAGAAGCCTTCAAAGGAGACCATTATGCTATTACCTCCTGGACTGCAGGATTCCTTTTCTAATTATCAATTAGAGTTTAAGATGACATTCTGATTTTCAATCAAACAATATGAATAGTATAATCTCACTTATTTAGTGTATCAGAATTGTTCCCTGGCTAGGATGATACACGCTTTTGAAAAATGCATTTAGGGGGACTTCCATGGTAGTCCAGCAATGCTGGGAATGTGGGTTCAATCTCTGGTCCGGGAACTGGGATCCCGTATACCCTGGAGCTACTGAGCCTGCACAGCGTGACTAGTGTCCATGTGCCCCAACAAAAGATCCTGCGTGATGAAACTAAAACCCAACACAATAAATAAAAATATATTTTAAAAAACACATTCAGTACACTTTATAATAGCCTTTTACAAGTACTGAACACTGTGTGTGTGTTAATCACTCAGTCATGTCCAATTCTTTGTGACCCCATGAACTGTATGTAGCCTGCCAGGCTCCTCTGGCCATGGGATCCTCCAGGCAAGAATACTGGAGTGGGTTGCCATGCCCTCCTCCAGGGGATCTTCCTAACCCACGGGTGGAACCCGGGTCTCCTGCATTGCAGGCAGATTCCTTACCATCTGAGCCACCAGGGAAGCGTCCTATTGAATATTAGTTGCATAATAAAAATAGCAGCACACCTGTATGGGAAAAGTAACTTTGAAGTTCTAGTTGGACTCTGAACATTATCTGTAGAATACATTTTTGCTCTTAGAAGGTAAGACAGTGAGGGGGGAGTAATGACTGTAAAGGTACACAAGAGGATTTCTGGGGGTTGCTGGGAATGTTCTGGAATGCTTCCAGGTATTGCTTCCATGGTTGTGATCAGTTTACAAATTCTTCAAACTGTATACTTGGGGTGTATATACTTTTCTATACAAGTGTATACGCTTTTCTATACTGTTATATAATTAAAAGTTAAAAAAAAAGTCTATTGTCCACATTTCTATTTGGAATACAAAATGTCTATTCATATTCTCTTTCCACTTTTTAATCAGAATGTTTGTTTTTTGTTGAGTTGTATAAGTACTTTCGGAGAAGGCAATGGCATCCCACTCCAGTACTCTTGCCTGGAAAATCCCATGGATAGAGGAGCCTGGGAGGCTGCAGTCCATGGGGGTGCTGAGGGTCGGACACGACTGAGCGACTTCACTTTCACTTCTCACTTTCGTGCATTGGAAAAGGAAATGGCAACCCACTCCAGTGTTCCTGCCTGGAGAATCCCAGGGACGGGGGAGCCTGGTGGGCTGCCGTCTATGGGGTCACACAGAGTCGGACACGACTGAAGCGACTTAGCAGCAGCATGAGTACTTTACTAATATTTTAAATATTAACCTCTTATCAGATACATGATTTGCAAATATCTTCTCCCATTGAGTAGGCTACTTTTTCATTTTGATGATGGTTTCTTTCACTTTGCAGAAACTTTTTAGTTTGATGCAGTCCCGTGTATTCTTTTTTTCCCTCTTGCTTTGAGTCAAAGCCAGAGCTCAGCGGTGAGTGACCTGGACGGTGTGGCAGGCGCAAGGAGGCAGAAAATGTGTTCATTTCATGTGGCATCTCAGTGCAAATTTGCCTGGAGTTCTTGGCGAGGAAGCGGGCAGGTTTTATTATTTACTTATAGCCTACGTGCTAAGCTCGCCCTGGGGCCTCGCTTGGTTTTCAGAAACTTCATTCAAAGGCCCAATAGACATTTCTTCTGTTCCAAAGAAGATAAACAGATGGCCAAGAGACACATGAAAAGATGCTCGACATGTCTAATTATTAGGGAAATGCAATGACATATCACCTCATGCCCATTAGAATGGTTATAATGGAAAGGACAAGAAACAACAAATGTTGGAGAGTACACAGAGAAAGGTGAAGCCCTGTACACTGTCAGTGGGAATATAAACTGGTGCAACCACTACAGAAAACAGTACGGAGATGCCTCATAAAATTGAAAATAGAACTATCATATGACCAAGTTATTCTTCTTGGTATTTAACTGAAGAACATGAAAATACTAATTAAAAAAGATATATGCCTTTTTATGTTCACTGAAGCATTTACAATAGCCAAAATAGGACAACAACCTAAGTGCCCATTGATGGATGAACAGATAAAGAAGATGTAGTATGTATATACACATATACATACAATAGAACATTATTCAGCCATAAAAAACAAAATGTTGCCATTTATGATAACCTGGCTAGACTTTAAAGATATCATGCTAAGATATCTTTATCTTAGATAGAAGAGTCCTCATGCCAAGAGTCCTCTTAGATATTTCTCCATGTGAAATAATTCTGGTGGAGAAAGACAAATATTATATGATTTCACTCATATATGGATTCTAAAAAAAAAAAGAGAGAACAAAATAAAACAAAAACAAACTGATGAATACAGAGAACACACTAATGGCTACCAGAGGGAAGAGGCAGTTGGGGGTGGGTAGGTGAAATGAATGAAGAAGGTCCACTGTATTGTGAAAGATGATAACTAGACTAGTGGCAGCAATCATTCTGTAGTATACACAGACGTTGAATTGTAATGCTGGACACATGAAACATATATATGTGTGTGTGTACATGTATGCATGTATGTCATACAAAAGCCAAAAAATGAAAAAGAAAAGACAGACATCAAAATGAATTGTGAGAGAATTAAAGTTTTAAATTATTTGTATTTAAAAAAAAAAAAAAAGAACTATTGCTACTGAACAATGGCTAGAAGGCAAACCAACCCTCTGAAAATAAACTTGGCATTTTGTATTAACAGTTTTGATATTTGTAACAAATATCCACTGCCTTGACCTAGTAATTCTAATCAGATCATATCAGATCAGTTGCTCAGTCGTGTCCGACTCTTTGCGACCCCATGAATCACAGCACGCCAGGCCTCCCTGTCCATCACTAACTCCTGGAGTTCACTCAGACTCACGTCCATCGAGTCAGTGATGCCATCCAGCCATCTCATCCTCTGTCGTCCCCTTCTCCTCCTGCCCTCAATCCCTCCCAGCATCAGAGTCTTTTCCAATGAGTCAACTCTTCGCATGAGGTGGCCAAAGTACTGGAGTTTCAGCTTTAGCATCATTCCTTCCAAAGAAATCCCAGGGCTGAGCTCCTTCAGAATGGACTGGTTGGATCTCCTTGCAGTCCAAGGGACTCTCAAGAGTCTTCTCCAACACCACAGTTCAAAAGCATCAATTCTTCGGCGCTCAGCCTTCTTCACAGTCCAGCTCTCACAGCCATACATGACCACAGGAAAAACCATAGCCTTGACTAGACGAACCTTTGTTGGCAAAGGAATGTCTCTGCTTTTGAATATGCTATCTAGG
>NW_011494861.1:22333607-22359544 GCF_000754665.1 Bison bison bison
GATGTACTCTGCACAGAAGTTAAATAAGCAGGGTGACAATATACAGCCTTGACGTACTCCTTTTCCTATTTGGAATCAGTCTTGTTGTTCCATGTCCAGTTCTAACTGTTGTTTCCTGACCTGCATACAAATTTCTCAAGAGGCAGATCAGGTGGTCTGGTATTCCCACCTCTTTCAGAATTTTCCACAGTTTATTGTGATCCACACAGTCAAAGGCTTTGGCATAGTCAATATAGCAGAAATAGATGTTTTTCTGGAACTCTCTTGCTTTTTCCATGATCCAGCAGATGTTGGCAATTTATCTCTGGTTCCTCTGCCTTTTCTAAAACCAGCTTGAACATCAGGAAGTTCACGGTTCACATATTGCTGAAGCCTGGCTTGGAGAATTTTGAGCATTACTTTACTAATTCTAATATTAATTAGAATTAATTAATTAGTAATTCTAATAGGATTTACTTTAAGGAAATAATATAAAATATATACCAAAACAGATATACAAAGATGTATACTGCAGTTTTATTTATAATGTGAAAGAATAAATAAGCATCATATCCAAGCATGAGAATAGTATCAGATATATCTGTATCAGATATTACAATTAGGAAGAGAGTTCAGTGAACAATTCACAGAAAAATACAAATGATCAAACATGAAAAGATGCACTAATGCATTAATAATCAAAGAAGTACAAGCTAAGAAATATTTTTCCTGGTTAGAGTGGGAAAGATGAAAAATATGAACACTACTTAGTGTTGCCAAAGGTATTAGGAAATATAAAATATGCACTCTGCTATTAAGAAATATCATTGATAAGGTCTTGATACTTTGAAAATATTTATCTGTGTTTAAAATGGGCATTTTCATTGAACTTTTTAGTACTTAAATATCCAAGATACACTCACAAAGATAGTTCCTGAAGTATGGTTTGTAATTGCCAAAAATTAACCACATAAATACGTACCAACAGGGTCAATGATCAAACAAATCATAACAGAAACAGGTTAGAGAAGAGAGCATAGCCTCTCATGTCAAAGACCTGGGTTCAAGCTTAGTTATGCTTTTTAATAAATATGCAAGGTTGGACAAATTACTCAATTTTTCAAAGTGTTTATTTCTTCCATATAAGATGCTATTTTATAGGGTCATTGTGGGGGATTAATAAAGTATGCAACTATGAAAAAGAATACTCTAAATCTACTCTGTCCAATAGCTGTCAGCCAACTACGGTTATGCACTGAGCACGTCAAATGGAGTTAGTACAACGGAGGAATTAAACTTTTGACTTAATTTTAATTAATTTAGATTTAAATTTAGTTACTGGGAAAACTTTCACATATGTCTGGAAAATCTGGCTATTTTCCAGTAAATCAACCTTTTCAACTGTAAGTTTTATAAACTCTAAATACAGATGAAGTATCTCCAATGAAAAGCTCAGTTCTGAATTGAGATATGCTTAAATATAAAATATATGCCAAATTTGTAAGTTTAAGTAAAAAATTTTTTAAAACTTTATAGAAATCTCAATTTTTTTAATATTGATTACATGTTTAAGTAACAGTCTTCTGGGTATACTAATTTAAATAAAATATATTAAGTTTGTTGTTGTTCATTAGGTAAGTTGTGTCTGATTCTTTGTGATCTCATAGACTGAAGCACACCAGGCTTTCCTGTCCTTCACTATCTCCTGGAGTTTTGCTCAAACTTATGTCTATTGACGGAGAAGGCAATGGCATCCCACTCCAGTACACTTGCCTGGAAAACCCCATGGATAGAGGAGCCTGGTAGGCTGCAATCCATGAGGTCTCGAAGAGTCGGACACGACTGAGCGACTTCACTTTCACTTTTCACTTTCATGCATTGGAGAAGGAAATGGCAATCTACTCCAGTGTTCTTGCCTGGAGAATCCCAGGGACAGAGGAGCCTGGTGGGCTGCCGTCTATGGGGTCGCACAGAGTTGGACATGACTGAAGTGACTTAGCAGCAGCAGCAGCATGTCCATTGAGCTCGTGATGCCATCCAACCATCTCATCCTCTGTCGCCCCCTT
Source organism: Bison bison bison (assembly GCF_000754665.1). Classification (NCBI taxonomy): domain Eukaryota; kingdom Metazoa; phylum Chordata; class Mammalia; order Artiodactyla; family Bovidae; genus Bison; species Bison bison. The sequence goes on from NW_011494861.1 coordinate 22,335,653, forward strand.
CTCCTTACCAGTTTCTTTTTATTTTTTAAATATGACTACTAGAAAATTAAAGATAGCTTGTACTTTAGTATTTCTATTAGACAGCATGTATCTGTATTGATATAAAACTATGTCCACAATATTTTTACATATAAAATTACAAACTAATATATCATTTCTTTTAAAAATATATTTCAATTTTGTTTTATAGAAATGCCTAGAAAAAATAGATAAAACTGATTATTTTTATAGAGTGGAATTATAGAATGGAGGCACATTTTCACCTTTCTTATTCATCAAAATTATTTGCATTTTTTTTAAAGTACAGATTATTTTTAATTTTAAAACTTAAAAACGCTTATGATTACATAACAGTATAATCACAAATATGGACAAATAAAACAAAGTTCTGTTTTTGTGTTGTATTTTGAGTTTAGGTTTCTTTTTCTATTTTTTGTTTTTGTAAAATTTTTCTAATTCTCTTTAAAAGCACGTGTGTGCATGTGCTCAGTCGCTTCAGTTGGGTCTGACTCTTGGTGACCCCATGGACTGTAGCCCGCCAGGCTTCTCTGTTCATAGGATTTTCCAGGCAGGAATACTGGAGTGGTTTGCCATGCCCTCCTCCAGGGGCTCTTCCCAATCCATGGATCAAACCCATGTCTCCTGCATTAGCAGGCAGGTTTTTTATCACTAGCAACACCTGGGAAGCCCTTAAAATGGGCATGCATTACTTTAATGAAACACACATTTAAAAGTTTCCATTTTTAAGTTTTCCGTTTAATAAAATATGTGTGTATGTGTGAGTGTGTGTTAGCTCCGACAGTCAGTAACCTCAAGAGCTGTGTGGTGCGCATCCTGTGTTTGGCATTGCAAAAGGCAAAGAGCTGTGGCTTTCACTTTCAAGATGGTCCTTTCTTTATGCAGGGTAAAAACTGCCAGATACCATGCCACAGATCACCTTCTTATTAGGATCTGGGATTTTAAGTTACATTGCTAAACAGTTTTGAGTATTTTGTAACACCTGTCATGCCAAAAACATAATTAAAACTCATCTTCTTTTAGAATAAGCTGTCAATAAGCAGTTAGTACTGATAAAATATGGGTCACTTGTCAAAAAAAACAACAAATAAATGAAACAACTTCCTGTGTATGCTGTTCTCATTTTGCGCCATCTTCCAAGCTGAGTGAATAACACGCTGGAAATCCCAGTGCTTCCCGCGCAGAGGACTCACATCCCAGCGTCATTTGTAGTGACACAGTATGCCTCACTCTTTTTGATTAACCAAAGCCATTTCTATCATGACTTATAACTGACTATAAACAATTCTTAGATTTGAAGAGATGGATTTTGGGGAGAGGGTGCTATAGTTTTGATTGCCTTTGAAAGTTCAGAAAGTTGCAGTTAGTGAGGATCATTTACTTGTTAAAGAAAACTGAGATCGAGAGAGGCTACATGACTTGCCATGCTGAAAATTTACTGAGGTCTCAGGGGAGCCTAGAACTCATGTCCTCTCACTTCTTATTCACTATTTTGCCATTGACTACAAAAACCTTTCACTATTAAATTAACCCAATGTCACTTCTGCAATAGATCTCCATAACACAAATATATCACATGTGAAATCTCTGATATATAGGCAACTCCACAAATGTTTGCTTTCTTTGGGCTTCCCTGGTGGCTCAGAGGGTAAAGAGCCTGCCTGCAATGTGGGAGACCTGGGTTCGATCCCTGGGTTGGGAAGATCCCCTGGAGAAGGAAATGGCAACCCACTCCAGTATTCTTGCCTGGAGAATCCCCATGGATGGAGGAGCATGAGGGGAAACAGTCCATAGAGTCGTAAAGAGTTGGACACGACTGAGCGAATTCACTTCACTTTGTTTTCTTTAATAAAAAACTGCTGGTAAGACTTAATAAAAACTGCACAAACTAAAAAGACACTTGGAAAAACATACACAAGACTCTTTAAATAAAAATGACTTATTTAAAAGCAAAAATAGTGGACATTAATTGAGAAGAAACCGAGATAGAGGTTTAGTTCTTCAGACAGAACAGCTACAAAAAATGTGTAACGTATCACTGCCTGCCCAAAGAAGGAGAAAGCACAATTGGCACAAATGCATCAAAATGCATTCCTTCAAGCAACTGAATGACATCTAACTGATACTGGTAACCAAGGAGCTTGCATAAACTTGTGGTGTACAAAGTCCTAATCTGAGCCTGGTCTTGTGTTTCATTTACCCAAAATGCTAACTCTCTGAACCCATGCTATCAGTGTCCTTGAAGTGGAACTCAGAGAGCTCTGGATACAAATATTGTCTAGTTGAATATAACAATACTGAATCAACACAATGCTTTAAAAAAAAAAACCAAGTTACTGTCAATTATCACTTCTTTTTTTCCACAAAACCTCAACTAGAATTTATTAAAATCAGAGAAGCAAAAAATCAGTTAGGTACTATTAACCCACCACTGGCAAATAATAACAGCTTCCAAATTAGAAGGAGGACCAAAAACTCTAACACATTCAGTTGGATCACACCGTTTTGAGTCTACTTTAGCTTTCAACTCTAAAAGGACTCTGCAACATTGTGAAGTATAGATGATTTAGAATACTTATTGCAAAGAACATACTTTAAAAAGCTTTTCAAATACTAGAAAATGAACTTTGGATTACACTTTCAATTATACCAACTCACTTAACGTTTACTGTATTGACCTCTGAATTTCAATGTGCAGAACTTCTAAGTACTACCTTGCAGAAAGAATAAATATAATGATTAAAGTCAAGAATATATGCATCACTGCAAGGCATCATTTAAATATCAACATCTACAGAAGTCATCTTCAGAAAAACCTATCACAAAAAATTTAAAAAGCACACACTATATTTATAAAGTAAGTAACTGGGAAATTGTTTGCGCTACCCAACAATATACCACCTAACAACAGGGCTTCCTTATCAGAATATCCTCTGAACTGGCTAGAGACTAGGAATGTCTAACCCAAATGTTCACTGTATAGATGGGGTGTACATGCTCAATACATGCTTGAGTGCTCAGTCACTCAGTAGTGTCTCTGCCACCCCACGTGGACTGTAGCCCCCAGGTTGCTCTGTCCATGGGATTTTCCAGGCAAGAATACATGAGCAGGTTGTCGTTTCCTCCTCCAGAGGATCTTCTCAACCCAGGGATCAAATCCACATTTCCTGAGTCTCCTGTGTTGGTAGGCAGATTCTTTATAACTGAGCCACCAGAGAAATCCATAGATGGGGCCCCTAGATCTAAATAGGTTACCACCCCATAAAGATGGGTTTATTTCTAAACAATTTTTAGGTATATGGATACAGAAAGGCAACTAATGAGTAAAACAAGGAATAAGAATCGTTTAAAGCTCAGTGATAACCTACCATTTGAAATAATTTCAAAAGGAAATCACATGACACGGAGTCTTTGGCAAACACATAGCAAGGTTCCTGCCTAAGATGACTCTTAAAAAGCCATATGTTAGCACTGGTATGATCCCAAGTCTTTTTATTCAAGGAAGCTGCTTTCTAGTACATATGTTAAAGACAGCTGGTTCTCTTACATCTAGTTATGCTAATCAACTGGCTTAGCCATATAGTTTCAAAATACAAACATATCCTAATGATATTTCACTTACATGCTATTTTCTCTTAGGTCTTTTTAACAATAGGTTAATATCAAAATAATCTGAGACTAAAGATTTTTTTCCCTTGGATTGATTTCTTATAGGCTGATGATTGCTTGCTTGCTCTGGATAACTCCCGAAAGGCTGTCAAGCAGTTGTATATGGAAATGTCAGTAACTGGGTTGCAAGAGTTCCAGAAGCAATTCAGATGGTAGAAGAGGCCGCCATCCAAACCCAGTAAGAGCACTCTTCACAATGCAAAGTGATTACCAATCAATCAGGAAACCAAATGGTTTCTACCATAGTCCTTCTTTTTGTCTAGGAACACAGCATACTAAGAAATAAAGAGGAAAAAAGACAACTGGTCTGGAAGAGTGAGACAGATGGACAGGAAGGACACAATAACCTTCCCAAAGCCAGCAGTCTACCCCCTCATTTTTGCTCTGAGAAATAAGCCTGATGATATTAACAATAGATTTTTTTCTATCAGAGAAATTATATGTGGAAACTGTCATTTAACTCACTTAAGGAGGAGTTTTATAGCTGACCTAGTAGTTTACATTAAGGGAAAGAGTTTGGAGCAGTCTGGCTTTTTCTTGCACAAGTAACACAATAAGATTTCACTCCTTACCCTGACAACCTGCCGAGTACTTGTGATGAAGGCTTTTCTTATACTCAATTCGGTTGCATCAAGGTTGAATTTCCTAGGATTTGCTTCAACTATGCGTGGGTCAAAAAGTCAAGGTAAAGCAATTTCATCAGCCAAAACCTAACAGCCAACATCAGTGTTAAACCACAGATCTCTCACAAGCAAGCAATAAAATCTGGCCCAATTTCTGAACACACAGTCAACTTACACTGATCATCCTCAAACTTTCTCTGCCCACAGCTAGACAGGGTTCCTTGTGCCCCAAGGCAGAGGTGACCTGCCTGGGTTCACTACAAACCCACAGGTGTCCGGCCACAGCTGAGCTAGGCTCTTCCACGTGCCTACCACTGTTTTGACTCCAGATCATCTTTCCCAGGACAGCGATTGCAAGCCGTTTTCATTTGCCATTCCCAACCATCCCACTTCTGTCAAGATGCTAACTCTGCTTCTTAATCTAGAAATCGAGGCTTCTTCTCCGAGGCTTCCCTGCTCTTTTCACCCCGACCCTGGGTCACTCCATGGCTCTCTATACTCATCTCTTATCGTCCGCAAGGATGCGTTTGTAATAATATTTGACTAATGTCTGTTCTTCCTCCTCCAAGCCCCCTTCTACCCCCACCATAAGTTCTACAAGGGTTGGTACACTTTTGCTTATCAATCCAATCTCAGGAACTAGCAAGATGTCCAGCACATAGCACACTCAGTGACTATTTGCTGAATGACGATATCTATTAAAACTTTTGTTCTCTTTATCTCACAATTTCTCTATCTCCCCCAATCTTTTTCTCTTCCCTCCTATCTCGAGGTAGGACATATCTCCCTGTAAGGGTGCTTTTGCTCCCACCCCTTCACATATTTCTCTTCCACTAGTTTTAGAGAACATATCTGTCTTTTAATAATTTAAAAGGTACCCCAGGGTCATTTTGATGAAAAGAAATTATCCACTCCACAAGTCAACTCTATATGAACCTGTGTGCTGACTATAGACTGATCCAGACAAAATCTGGTTTCCTTTATGTTTTGTTACACTCAAAAAACAAAACAGGCCTCAGAACATGCAAATGGCATATCTTCAATCTAAAGTTATGACTGAATATTTCCAGTTGAAAAAACGGCCATGTAATCCAACTTTTACAGTTCCCTGGTTCATCCATCATATCAGCGAACTTACTTAACATCAATAGCATGACTTGGCACATAGATCTGCTTTAATAAGTGCAGTTTCATGGGACAAGATGCTTCTCTAACGCTCACTGGCACTGAACAGGAAAGTCTGGGGAAAGATTTTCTTTTGATCTCTAATTACAATGTACGATATTGGTCTGTATACACCTCCTCAAAATAATGACAGCTAACACTCACAGAAGCTCTCTGTGGGGACTTCACGCAAGTCCAGTAGTTAGGACTTTGAGCTTCCAAAGCAGGCATGCAGGGGGCACAGTCTGATCCCTAGTTGGGGAACTAAGATCCCACAGGCTGAATGACTCAACAACAACAAAAAAGAAAGTTCACTGGGTCAGGCACTATCCTAAGCTCTTTACCTGATAAACTTTCAACAATCGTATGAGCTAGGTACAACTGTTACCTAAGGTTCTACTGAAAAGCAAAGTGCCCAGAGTCACAGTTAGCAACTGGCAGAGGCAGGACTTGAACACCCAGTCTGACTACAGGGTCCAAGCTCAAAGCCACTGCGCTACGCGGCCTCTATGTTGCAGAATCTGTCATGCACTGAAGCAGAATTTGATTACTCTACCTTAGCCTCCTGGGCAATGATTTTAAGTGTGCCATGGTACAAATAAGAGCAACATCAATCAATGATAAAAGGAAATATCTAATCTATGTATTTGAGACATCTGAATGAAAACCTGTCCATTTGCCTGTCTGCCTCACATGGCACAGATGCCTCAGAAAAGGATATTGATGGTTTCGTCGAGGTCCTCTAGGTCCCACTCTATGCTCCGGAGGTTGTTCCTCAGCTCGTTGGTGGTCCAGTCGATTTCTTCCCTCGTGGCTGTGGACGGGTCCTGGAGGAGCTCTGTCCATCTCTGAAACAATCCCTGTGCAGTGTTGACTGCTTTCTGAACCTCTCTGTAACCAGGTGAAGGGAAAGGAGAGAAATGAGACAACGCTTACTATGAACAAGTTAACACAAGACTTATGTTAACCATTACAATCAGACCCCACCCTCAGCAATGAACCACCATTCCCCAAAGTGTTTCTCCGTTATTACAGAAGGCTCTTCATGGACAAATATCAAAATTCAAAATTTTAAAATAATAGTCTGAGTATTATGTTTTCAGTTGATTTCAAAATAAAACAGCCACAACTTAAGCAGCTATAACATCAAGTTTGTTCGTAAAGTGAAACTGCTAGCCGCTCAGTCGTTTCATCCTTTGCAACCCCAGGTTGCTCTGTCGGTGGGATTTTCCAGGCAAAAATACTGGAGTGGGTTGCCATTTCTTTCTCCAGGGGATCTTCCCAACTCAGGGATCAAACCCGCGTCTCCTGTGTCTCCTGCATTGGCAGATGGGTTCCTTACCATCTGAGCCACCAGGGTGTCCTTTAAATTTTGTAAAGGACAAAATTTAATTTTTCTAACAGACCATACTTAAAAGTAATCTAAGAAGCTATAATACAAATTAACTAAAGGACCATTAACATTCACACATGCTGCTAGTTGGTGCAAAGTAATTTATATTCAGATGAAGATTCTAAAACAACTTTCTTTTCCTTAGGAAGACTGCTGGGAAAGGGGGGTAAAAAAGGGTAGATAGAAGAGTTACTGTTACACAGCTCATCTTTTAGAAGGTAAGTATTTCAACCTGAGACATTTTAAAATTCAAAATCTCATTAGAAGATTCCCCAACAGTATTAACTTTATATATCTCTATTGTACTTTCTACTCTGCACAGAAGATTAGTGTGCTTCAAGTTCAGGGGGTGAGACTAGGCCATTAAGTACTACGGTCTATTTTCTTTTAGATTATAGATAACAGCCACAAGGTCTTAAAAACCTTTCTCCCCACCATTGGGCCAATATCTACCATTAAATGTTATAATCTAACACTACCATGTATAAAAGCCAAAAAGGAGTCATTTTATAATCATGGTCTCTTGTGTACAAAGATTATAACCTTCATGCTCCTAAACTAAGATATCTGTTATGATCCTTCCATGATTTCTTAACCGACTCTTCTGGGTGTTCAATCAGTGTGCTTGTTGCCTATGGCTTTAAAACAGGGAGCTGCACGCATCCTATTCCCTCTGACATTTCAGGTGTCAGAGGAGACAGCACTAACAAAATGAAAAAAGGTACCTTATAATATCTTGGACTGTGAATACTGATGAGAGCTAAAAAGCTGAATGTTAAGTACAGAATTATAGACACTGGATCCAGCTGAATAAATCACTGAGCTCTGTGGCCCACAATCAATCTACCAGGAACAGTCTACTATGTTCAGCAAGTACTTTTCATGGGTTCAGCAAGTCCCCTCATTGCTCCTCTCACATCAGCCCTATGCTTTCAGTGCTAAAGAGAAACTCTATCTGAGACAGAAAGAGGAAGGACTAAGTAACTGAGATGCAAATCTACTATTTTTACTCTTTATTGAGGTTTCTGGCTGATCTGGTAAAGAAAAGGGCATACATTTTCCCATAATATGAAGTACTTGGTGAAGGGAAGTTTGTGTTGAATTGTGTTGAATACCTTCTCTGATAATAGAAGGCAGAGTTAAAAAGTTATCTAAGACGATATATCTCATTCTAAAGGACATAAAAATTACCAGTTCTGTAAAGGAAATCTGAATTCTGAATTGCTTTTTGTTTTTTTTTTTTAATGATTTAAGTTAATCACTTTATTTTTTTTTAATTTTATTTTTAAACTTTACAGTATTGTATTAGTTTTGCCAAATATCGAAATGAATCTGCTTTTTGAAAACTAGAAGTCTCAGGCTGGAGCATACCACATTCTCTACCACCACCAGACAACTAGGATACTGGAATTAAACTCTTAAGCACTAATCCATAAACTTTTTCAGTCTCAGGGCTCTTCTGCACTTTTCAAAATTACTGAAGACCCCCAAATAACTTATTTTGATGTGGGCTCTTTATCTGTTGTCACTTACCATACTAGAAATTCAAACATATTTTTAAATACTTACCAATTAATAAAACATTACAATGAAATTACTGTATGTTAATGTTTTACAAAAAATTTCTAAAACAAAAATATTTAGTGAGAAGACTGGCACTGATTCACATTTTTGCAAATCTTTGATTCACATTTTGCACATTTTGCAAATATCTGGTTTAACAGCAGGACAGGTATATTCTTACAACTGCTTTTACACTGACTGTTTACATACGTTTTGGTTGAAGCATATGACAGAAATCCAGCCTCATACACATATATAGTTGGAAAAGCGAGGAGTACTTTAACAGTCTTTTCAGATAATTGTGGATATTCTTTTTTGTCGCTCTAAGAAAACTCGACAAGTGGCAGTTTCTTAAAGCTTAGCGGCAATATGAAGCTGAAATTGCACCAAAGACCCTGTGAACACCTCATACACTGCAACTCACTGCTCCATTTTCTACAGTGAATGCCTCTTTCACCCATCATGTACTGCTCATTTGCAAAGTATTTTACCAAGCATCAAAGATCTTCCAAATGCTGACTCATTTCATTACACAACATCCAAAATCATACAATAGTATCACCACCAATCCCACTACAAAAACTTTAACTACTTGGAATCTGTAACATGATACAAGTTGAATCAAGCTTCCCAAATTCTTTTTTTAAAAAAGGCTCTAATTTCATCATCCGTAAAAATATTGTCAGTTGTTTTCCAAGAAGTGACAGGTTCACCTCATTCATTTTTGAGAAAATCTCAAGGTTTTTAATGGATAATTTTGATCCTTGTGAGCATATGCAAGTCTCAATAACCAGTCTGCAAGTAATTTTTTGAAGAAAAAAATGAGATTCTGTGGAGGAAAAAGCGAGCTATTTCAGCTTGTAACTGCATCACGGAAGTGCCTTCGCTGGAGTCAGTCATCTTACAATACAGCAAAAGTGCCCCATGCACTCTCTCATGCTGTCACAAAGAATATTAAAGTGTGTACTGAGGTTGGGAGAAAACAACTGTGAGTTACATTTCTGATTAAATAACTTGTATCTACAATATACATATATATATATTAAACTCTCAAAACTTAAACAAACCCAATTAAAAAAATGAAGACCCAGCACATTCCAAAATAAACAAACAAATCTTTAAAAAAGAAAACGGAGCTGATTTCTTTAAAAAAAAAAAGGGGGAGGCCAAAAGATCTGCACAGTCACTTCACTAGAGATAACATACAAGTGACAAGTAAGCACATGAAATGATGCCCAATCCCTTTAGTCATTAGAAAAATGCAAAGTAAATCCATAATGAGATACCACTACAAACTTGGAATGGCCTCACACAACCAACCGACAATGCCAAGTGCTGACCAGGTGGTGGAGTAACTGGAACTCTCATGGATTGCTGGCGGCAACACAAACTTGTACAGCCATTTTGGAAAACAGTGTAGTCGTTTCTTAAAATTAAACATACAAAACGTACATTTACCATATGACCCAACAACGCCACTTCAAGACGACACAAAAACACACACACTCACACAACAACCTGCAAATTCTTACAGTGGTTTTAGTCATAATAGCCAAAAACTGAAAACAAGCCAAATGTCCTTCAACCAAGGAATGGACGGCTCTGGTACACCTTCACAATGGAATAGTACTCAGCAATAAAAAGGAACAAACCATGCCTACATGCAACAATAAAGACAAATCCCAAAACGTATCATGCAAAGTGTAAGAAGTTAGATGGCCACACAGTGTATGCTTCCATTTCTGTAACATTACGGAGGAGGCAGAACTATAGGGAGAGAAAACACATCAGTAGTTGCCAGGTGCTGGACATGGCGGGAGGGGGACAGAGAGAAACTTCTAGGGGTGATGGATCTGTCCTACAACTTACTTGTGGAGTGGTGGTTACTGACTACATGCATTTGTCAAATTTCACAGAAGTATACACTAAAAAGAGTCAGTTTTATTGTTGGCTAATCATAACTTTTAAAAAGTGAGGAAAAGTTGGGACTTCCTAGGCAGTCCAGTGGTTAGGACTCTGCACTTCCACCGGGGGCCCAGGTTTGATTCCTAGTTAGGGAACTAAGATCCCACAGGGTGCATACAACAGCGAAAAAAAAGAGAGAGAGAGAGACCAACTATTTTTTTTTTTAGAAAAGGAAAAGTGTTATTGGGAATCAAGATTAGATAAAATTAATATTTCTTTTACTGTTTCACGAAGAACAATCTGAAGGGAACATGATTCTTTTTCTTTTTCACCACGAGGGAGGAATGGTTTTGGTGCCGCTGCCTTGATTTAGGGAAAGACACGAGCGGTTTAACCTGCCACTGCCTTTGCACCATCAGTTTAAATGTTAACATGATGAAAAAAGTAAATAACATCTGAGTAGCAAAAGCATCTGAAGCTGAGGGGCTCTGCTATGAAAGGATCTTGAGGTGGCCCCCACACTGGGAGCCAAGGGCCATACTTTCATCACCACAACTTTAAAGACGCTGACGACTCAGACTTGAGAGGAAGGAGGAGCAGGTGGGTGGATTCAATTCTAGCAACACAGAGTGAAATCAAAGAGTCCTAAAGCATGCAAGAACTTGAGCATGTCCTAAAAAAGAAATGAAAGAAATGGCAAGAATTAGAAAAATGCTACTAAGCGATCCCAGGATAACATTCAACACCCCACATGCCCGGCCAGTGACCTGGCTCATATCACTCTCAATCTCGTTCATTTTTAGTCTTCGAGTAGTAGCACAGACATAAGAAAGTCAAAGTAGTCTTATTTTACTTTTCTGAGATGTGTTTTAAGGGATCACAAAGGTGGGAATGGTCAGCAGTGGTTCTGATCTGAAAAGCCAGAGAACCTGTAGTATGTCAAGGAATCCCATCTTAATAGCATCTATAACAGGGTCCCTCAAAGTTTATAACACCTCCCAATTTTTCTTCTTTTAATATCATTTCAGCTTAGTATTAGCCTGAAAAAGAAAGCATGGAGAGAAAATGTGTGTCACAGACAAAACCTGTTTTTAAACCAAATATTAATGATACCCAGAATATCCAAAAGAACTTGGGATTCCTGAACAGTTTGAAGACACACGTAAGAAGTACAAGACACTAACTAGTGACACAACCCACTCAGCTCAGAACCATTTGTAAATACCTGGGACTACATGTTTAGAATCACCTGTCATTCCAAGTAAACCGATGAACAGGACACAGGAGTATACAACCAGGCCAGCTGTTTGGTATTTGGGAGGATCTCAGTAGAGAAGAGCTGGTGGAGCTTTCTTCACCTACTTTTCCAGGAAAGGTACAGGGGTTGTTTCTGCATGAACTTGTGTGCATTCCCACACATGTAGGTGCGCCATCCTCTGCTCATGGTTAGCGCCCACCACACATTGAGCCCCTGTGAGCATGCTGCACCCTGCAGGGAGCTCTGAGGCTGCCGACTCCTTAGTCAACGGTGATCCACTTTCATCTGCGGTCTCTGGAAAGGTAGGAATCACACGATATTGCCTCTTTTTCCTGTAGAGTCTGCTTTAGCTATTTTCAGGTTTTTCTTCCAGTGCATAATGGGAATGATTAAAGTCTGATACTCAGAACTTTCTACGAGGGGCCATGTACACCTTGAATTTCTGGAGTTCTTCGGCTTAGCTTCTTGGTACAGAGGCTTCCCTGGTGGCTCAGACCATAAAGCGTCTGCCCACAATGCGGGAGACCCGGGTTCAATCTGTGGGTCAGGAAGATCCCCTGGAGATCTTCAGCAACCCACTCCAGTACTCCTGCCTGGAAAATCCCATGGATGGAGGAGCCTGGTAGGCTAGAGTCCATGGGGTCGCACAGGACTGAGCGACTTCACTCACTTCACTTCAGCTTAACTATCTTCTTGATAAGTAATAATCTGCTCATGGACAGCTTTGGGTATCATGTCTGACACCATTTCAACAAAAATCTTGCTAATTGCTTCCCTAGGCATTACAGGGTTAGCTCCTTACCAGGAGATATTTTTCAGCCCCTTGAAGGAGAGAGATGGCTAACTCCCACATCTGCTGCAGATGCTTCGAAGTCAGTCTCAACTCATACATTTCATGGATAACAAGAGTCACAGCGTAGAAATACCAGGGAAGAGGCTTTTCCCCTTGCTGTCCACCAAACGGCCCATCAAAATGATGAGCCCCATCACATCCTCACGGATAACAACTTCTATGACCAAGAGAATGAAGGCTCTTCACTGAGAGTCATACCAGGGCCCATGCGACCACTTGTAACACAGAGCTTCTTTCCAGTAAGCAAATGTCAAAAACGGCTTTGAAGAATGTATCTTTCAAGCAAAAATAAAGTAATCCAAGCTTTCAAAACTGGATTCTTCCATTCCTTAAAAAGAGTTGAGATTGGCAGGATGAAACCAACCCAGTTCTTCCGTGGGTGGTTGTTGTTTTTTTTTTTTTTTTTTTCCTTTTCTTTTTGGCCACGTGGCATGCAGGATCTTAGTTCCCTGACCAGGGATTGAACCCTTGTCCCCTGTATTGGAAGTGAGGAGTCTTAACTACTGTACCACCAGGAAGTTCCCGTTTGTTTGAAGCTAGCAAGCACTAACCTCTAGTCACTGCTGGTTAAGCCCCTACCACACAACATTCTGCCAAAGAATTGATGCTTTTCAATTGTGGTGTTGGATAAAACTCTTTGAGTCTCTTGGACTGCAAGGAGATCAAATCAGTCAATCCTAAAGGAAACCAATCCTGGATATTCATTGGAAGGACTGATGATGAAGCTGAAGCTCCAATACTTTGGCCACCTGATGTGAAAAACTGATTCATTAGAAAAGACCCTGATGCTGGAAAAGACTGAAGGCAGAAGGGGACGACAGAGGATGAGATGGTGGGATGGCATCACTGACTCAATGGACATGAGTTTGAGCAAGCTCCAGGAAATGATGAAAGACAAGGAAGCCTGGTGTGCTGCAATCCATGGGGTCACAAAGAGTCAGACATAACTGAGCGATTGAACGACAATACAACATCCCAGTCTGTTCCACCATGGAGAAAAGTTCACCATCCCAGCCAACCCTTTGTTTGGGTTTCAGGCAATACATTCAGATGTCCATAAAATCATTTCTTAGCTGGATCTCACCAAATTTGTTGGTAAGATGGAAGGAAGAAGTGTTTCAGCCATTAGGGAGCTTCAGTTTCCCTGAACCTGTCATTCAGTTGGGCCAAGAAACTGCAGGATAATCATAGGTGCAGCCTCCACCAGCCTTTTGATTTCTCCTTTCTTCTTTGACCATGCTGATAGGCTCTGAAGTGGCATCTGTTTCAGTTACTCTGGTTGTATAACAATGACCCCCAAAATCAGGGGCAACAAATGACCATTTCTTATGTACATGGATTCTTTTTTTTATTTTTTTATTTTTTAACTTTATAATATTGTATTGGTTTTGCCATATATCAAAATGAATCCACCACAAGTATACATGTGTTCCCCATCCTGAAACCTCCTCCCTCCTCCCTCCCCATACCCTCCCTCTGGGTCCTCCCAGTGCACCAGCCCCAAGCATCTAGTATCATGCATCGAACCTGGACTGGCGACTTGTTTCATATATAATATTATACATGTTACAATGCCATTCTCCCAAATAATCCCACCCTCTCCCTCTCCCACAGAGTCTAAAAGACTGTTCTATACATCAGTGTCTCTTTTGCTGTCTCGTATACAGGGTTATTATTACCATCTTTCTAAATTCCATATATATGCGTTAGTATACTGTATTGGTGTTTTTCTTTCTGGCTTACTTCACTTTGTAGAATAGGCTCCAGTTTCATCCACCTCATTAGAACTGATTCAAATGTATTCTTTTTAATGGCTGAGTAATACTCCATTGTGTATATGTACCATAGCTTTCTTACCCATTCATCTGCTGATGGACATCTAGGTTGCTTCCATGTCCTGGCTATTATAAACAGTGCTGCGATGAACACTGGGGTACATGTGTCTCTTTCAATTCTGGTTTCCTCAGTGTGTATGCCCAGCATTGGGATTGCTGGATCATAAACGTGCACGGATTCTTTGGGTCAGGAATTTGTGCCAAACACAGAAGGGATGGCTTGTCCCTGCTGCACACTGTCTGGGGCCTCAGCTGAAAGACTCCCTGGGCAGGGGGGCCGGGGCAGGAGGCGTTCCTCAGTAGCATCTCTGCGCCTGCGTAGTCTCGCCGCATGAGCGCTCGAGCAGAGGGGCTGCGGTAGAGCTGGACTTGCGTCCCAGGTCACAAAGATGTGACTGGAAGCTGAACTGGGTGTCTTTTGTGACTTAATCCTCAGGAGTCAAGCAGTGTCATTTCTGCCTCATTCTGTCAGTCAAGGCAGTTACATAGGTCTGCCTGGGTTCAAAGAAAAGCAACGAAGATCCCAGCTTGATAGAAGAAAGCCAGCTTCACAATTTAAGAAAAGCAAATGGGACAGGATAGATATTGGACGGCCACCTTCGGAAAAACACACAGGCTGTAACACGTGTGTCTGGAGCAGCACCCATGGTGTATGTCATCCTGTATGTACGAAACCGGGGTCCCTGGTTCACCAATGCACCGAGAGGCTGCTGAGGGAGACGGTTTCCACTCTACTGATGAAACTGAAAACCCTAGGCTGTGCGAGCCTCTGCATCATTCTCCCACCCTGGGCCCCATTGGCCTGTCCCACCACCAACCCCTCAGGCTAGGTGAGGAGGCGCTCTTTTCACCGCCTGACTTGCACACTCAAGCCTTTTGTAAGGGGAAACACACACACCTGCGACACTTGCCCTTACTGCCATTTCCAAATTCAACTTCACTGTGATAATATCTTTTGCAATAATTCTCCTAGAGGCGGAAAAAAAAAAAAAAAGCCTTTCGTTACCTACAGTTCTAGACAATTCTGACCTCAACCTGCCCCGCTTCCACAGCTCCCCGGGACAGTACTACTGCCCCAGGGACACTGCAGGTCCCGGTCACGGGTGACTTGAACTCGCCCTCATTTTCAGTGTACTTGACACCGCAGCCTATTTTCTTCGAACTCTCACTTCCTTGTTTTTGTGATATTGTGCTATTTTAGCTTCTACTAATTTTCTCTTTCCTCTTCTTCCACCTGGTCCCAGTATTTCTCAGCAGTACGTTTACAGTTTCTAGGTGCTCAACAACACTAGTAGATTCAAACGCTCCCTTGAGGTTGATGACTCCCCAACTGCCGTCCCAACCCTAACCAGTCACCCAGGACTAAATCCTATATTTTAGCTGTCTCCAGGATCATTCCATTTGCCTAAAACCAAACTAATCATATTCTTCCTACAAAAAAGCAAGTATTCAAACAACAAAATAAAGCAGAAAACAACAACAACTGCTTCCTTCTCTAACTTCCTCATTCTAGTTCTTAGTGACACTAGTCTCCAAGATTTGAAACTAGTCTAGACAAGCATCATCTTTGACTCTTCCTCTTACTTCTCACCTTGCACAACCTCTACTTAAGCTGCGTCACTGGATTTTAGATCTAGAAGGAACTTTCACAATAACAAGTCTGCATTCATTAAACAAATAAGAGAACAGGGGCTCAGACTTCTTGGTTTCAGACCTCAAGTTCTTCTGACCCAGAGCACGAGGCGCCTTCCAGTAACAAGACTTTTCAACCCCATCAAAGCCTCCTGACAAATCTATTTTCTTAGTGAATGAAAAGACCTGGGTTTGAGCCCTCAGAAGTTGTCTGACCACAGGCAAGTGGCATGGTAACAACTGTTAAAACCGCCTCCTCATTAAGAATTTACAAAAGCAAACAGATTAAATTTAAACTCCTCAACTGGGTATTCCATGCCTCCTCCTCCCCACAAAGGAGCCAACTTTAATTTCCAACCTGATTTCTCACTGAAACAAAATCTGTTTCAGTTGGCAGCTCTTCTTCTCATCCTCCCTTTCCTCATTTCTGGCTCTGGACTTTCGCTCACCGCTTCCCCATCTGGAAGAGTCCTTACACCTCTGCAAATGAAAAGCAGACACTTCCTTCATGGCTCAGATTAAGGCCCTACTTGCTTCATGCAAGTGTCCCTGACCAACATTCCCCGGGGAGTCTTTTCTGTCTCCACAGCATCTCAGCTCTATTCCAAAATCTTACATGCAATCCCTATCGTCTATCACCTAAACTGCTTTACACAGCTGCACAGTGTTCTTCAAACCAGGAGCCAAACAGAGTATCAGGAATTCAATAAATGTGTAACAAATGTCTGCAAAGTGATTTTTACAATGAAACATCTGATTGGGGAGTTGCCTAGGCCTCCACACTCTCACTGCCAAGGGTGTGGGTTCCAGTCCTGGTTGGGGAACTAAAATCCCACAAACTATGCAGCAAGGCAAAAAAAAGAAAAAGAAAGAAACATCTGAAACATCTGATGGATTTTCAAAAAGTAGAAAATGAGACTTGACATATTCCATTTTATTGGATAATAGTACTCATAAATAAGGATAACTTTTCTCAACATTGTGAATAAAGTGCACAATGCTTGCCTTCAAGGAGCTCATAAAAGGTTCTACACAGAGACAAGAGAGAGAGAATAATACAATGTAAAACATATTGTTTTGCTCATCTGCTTACTTACACCATTATTTCAACAGGATCCATAGCCAAGAACATAGAAATAAAACTATCCTCCTTTAGGCACACAAAGCCTCCAAACCAGCAAAATATTAAAGGAACACAATATTTATGCCTTTTCCCTACAGGAGAGGCTCACTTGGTACAAAATACTCTCATATTCCACCACTCACTTTCTTAATGGCTTATTTTGATTACAAGCTGCAAACAAAAGAGGGGTAAAAACTACAGATCCCGAAACTCAAAATGGGATCATTCATTCAACAAACACTATGTAGGACCTTACTGAAGACAATGATGAAAAAAACATGATTCAAATATGGTATGTTTCACCTAGCAAATTAGTCAAGGTTTCTTCAAATGAGAATCTCAGTACTGGCAAGGGATCAAGGGAAATGGGTCCATCAAACTTTGGGGGGGTGGAGTGCCGAGTAGAGTAAAGAGGAGTGTATCCTGGAAGGCAATTTGGTAACATGTATCAGAAGCTTTGAAAATGTGCTCGCCCACTGAATTAGCAATTCTGCTAGAGGAATAAAGGCTCTGGAAATAATCAGAAACAGCAATGAAGACCTATGAAAAGCAGGGCTTATCATTACAATAATTGTAATAATGAGAAATTTAGAAACATCATAAATGTCATCCCAGGTGATAAATTATATTACATTTATATGACAAAATACAAAGGCAGTCATTAAAAAGCCTCCCCACCAAAGGCATGCTAAGGATATAAAGATATACAGATGAAATGATTTCAAGACAGTATGATCCCAATTTCTTCATGATTAATAATAACAATAATACCAATTTATATAAATCCTGGCCTTTCCAATTACAAGCTTATGAACTTGGAAGTTTTTTTTAACTAATTTTGTTCATTTGTAAAATAATAATAATAATACTAGTACCTAGTTCATAAGGATTAAAACGACAACCCCTGGCAGGTTCTCAGCACAGTGACTGATATATGATAAGAGATCAAAAACTGATGGGTAGTATTACATAAAACTATTAACAGAAACAGATAAGAGAGACACCAAAATTTTAACTATTTCTGGATGATGGCATTTCAATGCTTTTTTTTTTTAACATTTACGCACGTGGCTGCACCGGGTCGTCGTCGTGGCACGCGTAATCTTTAGTTTCAGCGTTCAAACTCTTAGTTGCAGCATGTGGGATCTAGTTCCCTGACCAGGGATTGATCCCAGGCCCCCTGCCTTGGGAGCTTCAGAGTCTTAGCCACTGGACCACCAGGGAAGTCCCTTCAATGAATCTTTAATCCTTTTTTAAAATACTTTTATTTCCTAAGTTTTCTAAAATGAGCATATGCTACTTTAAATGTTACTCCAAAATAAAAACAGAACAAAAAACCAGTAAGACATGGTCTTTCGTCTTAGAAAGGGCAGACTGTTTGGAAGGAGACACATAAACAGACATTTAAAAGAGAATGTTTACTGAGCACTTGATGGATGCCCCAAACTGTGCCAAGACAACATACATGCCTTAACTCATTTAATCCTCATAACTGATAAAGCAGGCATTGTTAAGCCAATTTTGTACCTAAAGAAACAAGTTCAGAGAAGATAATTAACATGCCAAAAGTTACATCAAATAATGGATAGAGGTGAGATTCCAACTTTAGATCAGCCTGATTTACACAGCTCAGTTCCTTCACCAAATCTCACTGCCTCTGGAAGTCACATAAAAAGAAAAATAACATCCAGAGCACGCATTTCCTTTCCCTTTGCACCTAGCTTTGTTTTTCTTACAGAATCTACCACCACCTGATATACCATAGATTTGTTCACTTGTTTACCACCTGTCCCTAGAACATAAGCTTCATAAGGACAGGAATGTCATTTGCCCACTGTTGGACCTTTCGCCCCTGGTAAACGAAAAGAGAACACTTGGTAAGTGTTTTAGAATGAAGGATTCTGGATAGAGCTGTGACCTGACCATGTCTCCAAGGCCACATCTGGCAGCAGTGCCAATGAAGCTTGCTGAAGAGGACACTTGTAAGAGTCCAGGTGGGAGAGGACAAGGACGTGAATGAGGGCGGAGGAACCAAAACCAGAGAGGAAGAGAATTCCAGAGATATCCCGGGGATGCACTACGAGGACCTGATGACCAAGTGGACATAGGACTGATACAGAGTGTGGAGTCGGGAGTGAATAGGGCTAAGAGGAGGAAGGGATTTTTAGGTAGGGGAAGGAAATGAAAAAGAATTGGGGGTAAGATACCCATCCCACAGCATGGGGGATGTCAAACAATTAGTAAAATACACAGAAGAACACTTGGGAGAGAGTTGGGTCAGAGTGACTAGGGTGCGGGATGTACAGAACCACCTGATGCAATGGGAATAATCAAGCTTACTCAGTGAGAACACACCTGAAGAGGGTCAACCACTCAAACTACAAGTGAAGGGCCAGTCTCGGTTTACTCAGTAGGGCTAAGCGTTCTGGGAACAAAAATACCACTGTGAATACATGGGCCAGTAGAGCTCCACCTGCCCAGAGAGCCCAGCTGCCCGACTGTGGTGGTTTTCCCCCATGTTCTGGTGTTCTGCTCTGAACAAGACATCGACAGTATCAAAATCTCACAAAGTGAACCTCAAACACTCAGACACCAATCACTGAATATTTAAATTAAAATCGCTTTCTAACTGGTCTCCTTTTTAATCTTTCTTCACACTGATGCACCCAACACTACTACCAAATCAATATTCTCAGGACCCTAATTTCATGTCATTTCCCTGCTTTTCATAACTATTCATGGGATTCTCAAGGCAAGAATACTGAAGTGTTTTGCCATTCCATTCTCCAGTGGACCACATTTTGTCAGAACTCTCCACCATGACCCATCTGTCTTGGGTGGCCCTACACGGCATGGCTCATAGTTTCACTGAGTTTCAAAAAAGCTAAGTGCCAAAGAATTGATGCTTTTGAACTGTGGTGTTGGGGAAGACTCTTGAGAGTTCCTTAGGCAGCAAGATCAAATCAGTCCATCCTAAAGGATATTAGTCCTGAATATTCATTGGAAGGACTGATGCTGAAGCTGAAACTCCAATACCTTGGCCACCTGATGCAAAGAACTGACTCATTGGAAAAGGCCCTGATGCTGGGAAAGACTGAAGGCAGGAGAAGGGGATGACAGAGGATGAGATGGTTGGATGGCATTACCTACTCGATGGACATGAGTTTGAGCAAGCTCCGGGAGTTGATGATGGACAGGGATGCCTGGCATGCTGCAGTCCATGGGGTCCCAAAGGGTAGGACACAAATGAGCAACTGAACTGAACTCCCTGCTTTGAAAACTTCCAATGGCCTCAAGATGAGCTCTTCTTGATTTTATTCTACCTGTTCTGTGAAGTGTTAACAGTATGAGGAGAACTAGGCAGCTGAATGTTGAATCCTGGGTCTACCACCTATTAGCTTTGTGACCCTGTGGAAGTAACTCAACCCCCCTGTGGTAGCTGTTTCTCATCTGTTAAGTGGGGCTAATACCCACACCACAGAACTCTTCTTACAAAGTGGTAATTCTTATAAAGTGCTTACTGAGCTTGCAACACCTGGCATAGGTGTTGCATCCTTTAAATGTCAGTTATTATTATTATTACTTCTCCAAATAAACTTCCTACTCCGCCTGGGATGCCCTCCTTGATTTCTAAACACACCATGCCCATCTGAGGGCCTTTGCTGGTCGTGTTCTCATCCACGAACCACCATTCCTTACCAACCACAACCACCAAAGAGAACTTCTTCAACATTTATGCTATATATTCAAGGTGGCGGGCTGGAAACACAGGAAAAACAAACAGTTCCAACCCTCAGAGCTCACGGTAATAATGACAGAGAGCCAGAGGAAGAGGTGCGATAATGTGTTACAGGTGTCAAGGAAGCGCTTTCTGCAGGCAGTGGAGACGCTGACTTTGAATCCTGCAAGCTGAGTGCGCGCATCTGGTAGAATGCATGCATATGGGATCAGAGCACCCAGTCCCATAGTCACAGTCACTGTACTGAGTCTGGAGATCCTGGAGCTCTGGGCAGGCACAGTGAGAGAAGGGTAAAGGAAGGCTGCATCACAAGGCCAGGAAGTCTTGAGACTTTCCTCCAGGCAACAGGCAGCCACTAAATGATGTTAAGTAGGGAACTCCTGCTTGGGTTCTAGAAGAGCTACACCTGTCCTGCCCAATATGGACACCACATGTGACTGCCGAACTATGCTAGTGTGACTGTGGGACTAAGTTTTAAATTTTAATTACTTTAAATTTAAAAGCTGACACTCAATTCACTTACCAAAAAATTTAAAAATATACTTGGAACAATTTGGGTATGTGAATCTACTTTTTCAACTGTAAGTTTAATGAATTCTAAAAACAGATCAAGTGTCTCTGATGAAAATTCAGCATCCAAATTGAGATGTGCTGTAAGTGTAAAACACACACCAGATTTGAAGACAGTACAAAAAGGGTGAGAGTCTTCGTTAATAATCTTTATAATTATCACATGTTGAAATATTTTGACTATACCAGGTTATCGATGACACTAAAATTCACTTTACATGTTTTTCACTTTCCCTGTGTCGACTAGGAAATGTAAAATGGCATGTGTGGCTCACACTGCATTCTGGAGAACACTCGTCCAACAAAACCAAGGCAGACGCAAGAGGAAAGAGACTGGAAGCAGGAAGACCAATTAGAGACTCTTCTTGATGAGTCCAGAAAAGACACACAGGACTGAATCATCTAAGTGATACTCATCTTCAAAACCCAATTCAAGACCTGCTACTATGTCCAAAGCTTTTCCAATAGTAACCTTTCCTAATGGGATGCCTTCCTCTGAACTACTAGGGGACTTATCATCTGTTGGATTCACTTCAGCACTAATCATTTCCATCAGTCATTTCTACTTAATTATTGGGTGACTTGTTTCTCAGATTAGACTATCAGCTCCTAGGCTAAAGGTCACAATTTAGGCTTCTTTCATTTTTCCACATCATGCAGTGAGTGTATTTTCAAAACTTTTAATAAACAGAGGTACATGGCTCCCCATATATTTCACCACATTATCTGGAGACACTCATGTAGCTAATTTTACTTTTCCATAGCAAAAGGTTTTGATATCTTAAAAGATATGCACTCAAACAATGTAAAAGTCAAACAAGATTCCTGGCCAATGTTTCAATAAAGCAGTGCTATCTAATCAGTGAGCAAGCCCTGGCAAACGGTACTATCAGGAAAAAAAGTCAAGATGGCAGAGCAATTTAGCATTTTCACAAATTCCATTTAAAAATGAAACAAAAAATTCTGATTATCTACAGCCTCCACTGCCAGACATAACCTTTGAAACCTAAGAATTAAAAACATTTACAGGAAAAACACACAGATTTCACATTTAAAAATTAACACCTAAAAAAAAAATCAATTCTTCTAATAACATTTTCCAGGTAGAGATCCATGTATTATTAATCATCTAAACTCAGATTTTCCCATCTAAAGTCAGGTGAAGGCAAAACTTTTTAGGGAAATGTTAAATATATATATAAATGTATCTTACTGTACCATGGATAATAAAGTATTTCACCTAGAATATCACTTAAATTTTCTTAGAAGAACCTTAAAAAAAAAAAAATCACATACACCCTCAAGTAACTGGTCAGCTTTTATCCCTACAGAAATAGAAATAGGGAGCTAGGAACTAGTTGAAAGCAAAGCCGTACTTTAGGGTGATTAGCACTGATCTCTCAGGAACTTTGCAGTTCTCAAATTTTTAACGTTTGTTTGACATTTAAAACAAAAGCTGACAAGCTGTAACAACAGGATCCATCTTCCCTGAATTTGTTTAACGGCTACAAAGCCTATATAACAGAGTGCCATTAAAGTTTCTGGGTATCTGCAAACAACTGAGCAATCAAAGATGGAGTCACGACAGCTCACAGGGAAAAATAAGTTCAAGGCTGTTCCAGTCTGAAAGGCAGAGGAAGAAATGGGGGAAACCTGTCAAACAGCCTGGATGAAATCAGGGAGTTAAAAACCAAGCGCTCATTTCCTTTAGCACTGTGGGAAAAACCCGGTGCTAACAGAAAGCTAAGGAAAGTTTAGTTTGGCTGATTTCATTTTGTTTTCCTTCCAACATCATCACTGAGTTTGAACGGCTGCTTTCCTCCCCTCCCATTACTCAGTAAAAACTCCCCCACTGAATTGAGTCGTCTTCCGGAGCCAGGCGCCCCCGCCTCCAAGCCTGCTAACGTGCTCAGACGCCTCTGGGCATGTTGTGGTCTCACCCGTCTGCGGGGCCAGCGCTCCGAACTCAATGGACAATAGGAGCTCACCCCCGTCCACGCCAACTACAAAGCTCAGGAGGGCCATTTCCCTTTTCCTGCCCAGATGCTGTTTTTCCCCCTTCGAAGCAGGGCCCCGTGCTCCACTAGAGCCCCAGTTTGGTCTGGGACGCCTAAGCTCCCTTCCCACCTGCAGAACTGCTGAACCCCTCCTCCCGTCCAAATAAGTTGTAGGGCAGCGCACAGGCCAAAGGGGACCCCCTCCCCAGGGGCTTGACTGGGGGCATGGGTTTCAAAGTCCAGGTAGGACGGGAAAGGGATGTCTCTGGACACTTGATCACGGCCCTCCAGGCTAAGCCGTCCCCACTGTCCCCACGCCAGCCTCTACTTGCCTCCCATCCCCCCTACAACGAGGAGAGGCGGGGAGGTGCGGGCAGGCAGCACGGCCACCGCCTCCTCCAGTGGAGCCCTTGGCAACACTCACCCTTTCACCACAAAGAAGGGGTCCTCCATGGACATGGCGTCCCGGCCCCCGGCCGCCTCACGTTTGCTCCGCGCACAGGGCGCCCGCGCCCTCCAAATTGCCCTCTGCCCACCCTACCCGCCTCTC
>NW_011494861.1:22359644-22369044 GCF_000754665.1 Bison bison bison
GCCCACCCGCTGGTCCAGCACTCGATGGGCACTGCAGACCAAATCCAGACTCCGAAGCCGGCCCCGCGGCTGTCCCCTCCCCCGACTCCTCCCGGAGCGTCCGGCCGCCTGGCTCCGCCCCCAGGTTCCTCGGCCTCGGCCAATCACGAACGCCATCCGCCGCACCACTTCCGCATCCGTGCACACGTGATCACAGCCGACCCCGCCCCTCGTTGGCGGGCCCTGGGCACCTTGTCACACGACCCTGGAGGCGGGGCTCTGGAGGCGGTGGAAGAGGGTGGGTCTTCCCTCCACTTGCCCCTCAGGATTCAGGGGCCGGAGCTGCTTGTCCCTTCGCCGGAAAGGCATTCAGGTGTCCTCAGTTCAGTTCGGTCGCTCAGTTGTGTCCGACTCTTTGCGACCCCATGAATCGCAGCACGCCAGGCCTCCCTGTCCATCACCAACTCCCGGAGTTCACTCAAGACTCATGTCCATCGAGTCAGTGATGCCATCCAGCCATCTCATCCTCTGTCGTCCCCTTCTCCTCCTGCCCCCAATCCCTCCCAGCATCAGAGTCTTTTCCAATGAGTCAACTCTTCGCATGAGGTGGCCAAAGTACTGGAGTTTCAGCTTAGCATCATTCCTTCCAAAGAAATCCCAGGGCTGAGCTCCAGAATGGACTGGTTGGATTTCCTTGCAGTCCAAGGGACTCTCAAGAGTCTTCTCCAACACCACAGTTCAAAAGCATCAATTCTTCGGCGCTGAACCTGATCCGGGAAAAACCATAGCCTTGACTAGCTGGACCTTTGTTGGCAAAGGAATGTCTCTGCTTTTGAATATGCTATCTAGGTTGGACATAACTTTCCTTCCAAGGAGTAAGCGTCTTTTAATTTCATGGCTGCAGTCAGTCCTAGGTATGCGTTAGTATCTCCTTTGCACAATTCTTTCACCTTTCCTCTACTTTTGATACTTGATTTTGATAACATTGATTTAGAAATCCATCTCGTCCTCCACTTACAATAAAGCCTGCTCGTATACATTATCTGACTATATTGCACAACTTTACATAGGTCTTACTATATCCAACAATGCACTGAAGGCTGTATGTACATTATCTCAATATTCTTGGGGGGAAGGTATTATTATTACCATTTAGTAGATGAGAAAAGTTCAGAGACGCTTTGAGATTTCCTGCTCTCATACAACCTGAACAGGGCAATCAGAGAATCTGTGCACTTTCCACCAGACGGGTGTATTTTCTATTGCTGTGTGCCTTTCTCGAAGTGACCAGTAAGATAATTTTTTCATACAGCATGTGATGCTTCCCAGGAGAAAGAACTTTTGAGGGACAAAGGAGGGGCCAGATATGGCAACTTCTTCTGAGCTAAATGGTTCAAAAGCACTTCCAGAGAGTATTTTGGTCAGAACAGTTATCAAATTCATATGTTAGATGTGCTATGGGGTCTGTGAACATTAATTGCTGATTATCTTTGAGCACTTCCTGTATGTCAGGCACTGTGCTAAGTGTTAACCTCAGTTGCTGTCAGGAGGTAATTACTGTTGTTATCCCCATTTTACAAATGAGAAATCTGAGACTTTTGCAGGTTAAGTGACTTGCTTAAAGTACCAGTCTTTTTGGAGATGGAAGAGTCCTTTGAACCAGACAAATCCTGTTTGAACCTGAGTTCTGTTATTCAGTCCCTCATCTATAAAGTGTGTATAATAATATTTAGCTCGTGGATTGTTGTGAGGGTTAAGTAAAAATGCATGGAAACCCCAAGGCCCCAAGGAAGTAAGGCAGTGAAGTCAGGGAATCTAGTCTGGAAGCTGCTGTGGTCATCCAGCCTGAAGGGCTGAGGACCAGAATAGGACAGCAGCAATCATAAATGGAGAGGAAGCAGACAATCTGATAGATGTTTCCAAGGAAAAACAAAACACCTAGATATGGTGAAAGGCTGAATGGGGTTAAAGGGGAGAGAGGTGAAAATCAGACTCCAGGCTTCTCTGAGACCCTGGAGGAGCAGCTGAAGGGGATCAGATGTAGGGAAAAAGAAGCTGTTGGAAGAGAACTGTTTGGGTTCTGAACATATTGAGATGGGGAACTCAAAAGGGATCAATCATTTTTCATTCATTCAACAAACACATGGAAATTGAAGAGAAGATGAGAATAAAGATTAAGAGCCATAGTTGCAGCCGGACTGTGCTCAGTCACTCATTCGTGTCTGACTCTTTGCAGCCCCATGGACTGTCGCCCACCAGGCTTCTCTGCCCATGGAATTTTCCAGGTAAAAATACTGGAGTGGGATGCCATTTCCTACTCCAGGGGATCTGCCTGACCTAGGGATTGAACCCATGTTTCCCGTGTCTCCTGCACTGGCAGGCAGATTCTCTAGCCCTGTTGCCACCTGGGCAGCTGGATTACCTGTGTTCAAATCCTAATTCAGCTATTTCCTGAGTATTGTGTCTTGGGCAAGCTGCTTAGTCTCTCACTGTCCTCAACTAAGAAATGAATATCATAATAGCACCTTGCTCATAGAGTGTCCGGAGAAGGTAATGGCAACCCACTC
This sequence comes from Bison bison bison, assembly GCF_000754665.1. Taxonomy (NCBI): domain Eukaryota; kingdom Metazoa; phylum Chordata; class Mammalia; order Artiodactyla; family Bovidae; genus Bison; species Bison bison. Next base: position 22,362,191 of record NW_011494861.1, read on the forward strand.
CAGTACTCTTGCCATGGACAGAGTAATGAAATCCCATGGACAGAGGAGCCTGGTAGGCTACAGTCCGTGGGGTCGTGAAGAGCCGGACACGACTGAGCGACTTCACTTTCACTTTTCACTTTCATGCATTGGAGAAGGAAATGGCAACCCACTCCAGTATTCTTGCCTGGAGAATCCCAGGGATGGGAGCCTGGTGGGCTGCTGTCTATGGGGTAACACAGAGTCGGACACGACTGACGTGACTTAGCAGCAGCAGCATAGAGTGTCATCAGGATTAAATGAGTCAGTGTCTGAGAAGTGCTCAGAATAGTACTAGCATGCGTTGTCATCTTACTATGTGCTAGGCACTGAAATGAACAGGCTTGGTCCTTGACTTCAAGGAATTCTCAGACTAGCAGGAGAGCAAGGCCAGTTACATAATGAAAGAAAGGCATATGTTGCCAGAGAAACACGGAGACAAGCCACCAATCTATTTGTGTGTGGGGGAGGGTGGGGAGGACTTCTGAACAATGGCTAGAGGCAGCCAGGAGACAGCAGGGCAGCCTTTGGAGGAGCCATGGCAGGGGGCATAGCTGGAACGGAAAGAATAGGATTGTGGCAGCAGGAGCCAAGGGTGGAAATGGGCAGGGCCAGTTTCTCGGGGCCCTTGATTGTGATGTTAAGAACTGTGAAGACTCAGCTGAGGGAATTGACAGGATAATTCTGGCATTTGACGTAGGTGCAGCAGTGGCTGAAAGGTCAGCTGGGAAGTCATGGTCCAGAGAAGGGGTGAGGGTGTCCTGAGATAGGCTCACTGCAACTAGGATGGAGAGGGGGGATATATTTGAGAAATACTTTAGAGGCAACATTCGGGCATTTGGTGAGTGAATGGTTCAGCGTTCAGCGTTTTCAGAGCTGGTGAAAGAAGGAGTGTTCTGGACTTGGAAGTGGGTTGTTGTTAGTTCCAATCACTGAGAAAAAGAACATAGGAGGACTAGAATTAGGGTGAACATAAATTAACTGCTAGCAGGTTGATTTTCCGGGGCTTCCCAGGTGGTACACTGGTAAAGAATCCACCTGCCAATGCAGGAGACACAAGAGACATGAGTTTGATCCCTGGGTTGGGAAGACCCCCTGGAGGAGGAAATGGCAACCCACTTCAGTATTCTTGCCTGGAAAATTCCATGGACAGAGGAACCTGATGGGCTACAGTCCATGGGGCAGCGAAGACTCGGACACAACTGAGGATTCGAGCATGTATGTCAGTTCTCCCCACTAAACTGTAAACTCACAGAGGGAGGGAGACTTCCAATGTTACTACCACCTCAATACCTGGCATAGCGTCTTGTTATCTATTCCATGAAAGGGGTGTCTCTTTCTTTAATATGTCATCCTTTCTCAAACCAACCCAGACCTTGGCCTCTGCTACCCCAGGGAAAGGGAAGTATAGCTTAAATGGGAGGAAAAATAAAGGAAGCTCTGTCTTTTCCCTCTTCTCTTCTTTTTTTCTTCTTTTCTTTTTCTCTTCTATTCTTTTAAATTTAACAGGCCTCAGATCCTGGCATAAACAAAGACATAATAACTCAGGAAGAACACTCAGCAAAAAGTCATCTCCTCTACCCACTCCCCACCCTCCACTACCTCCCGAAAAAGAAGAGTTAAAAATTTTCATGGAGCAAAAAAATCAAAACAGTAGTTGCCTTTGGGTGGGGAGTATGATTAGGAAAGGAAACTTTCTGGGGGCTAGTGATTTTCTGTATTTTGACAGGACTGTAGGTTACACAGGTATGTGAATTTGTCAGGACTTGTCAAGCGTACTTAGACTCTGTCCATTTTGCTGGAACAAGGCTAACATTCCAACTCTGAGATTTTGAGTGGTCAGCCGTGAAAACCTTGGGTCTCTGAGCAAGTCTCCAAAGTTAGGAGAGTGAGTGGTGGAGGATACTACTGGGATCCTGCAAGGCATCTTGTGCTGAAATAGGAAATGCCATTGCAGAAAGAGGGCACAGGCCACCAGGTCACAAGCTCATGAGGATGAGCATCAGAAAGGATCAAATCACACCCTGTTGCTAGGAATGCCAGAATAAACCCGGGCCACTTCCAACCCCATAAAAGCTGTGAGAGTTCCATATCACTCCAACAAGGGGATCTCTTCCATTCTCAGATGGGAATGGTGTCTAAACTACTCCCTCACTAGGTCATTTTAAGGATCAATTGGGATGTTAAATGTGACTACATTTTGCAAAGTGTTTAAGATACTCTGTGTCCCCCTAGGTCTTTTTAAAAAATAGTTTTGAAATTTTAATTGTGGTAAAATACACATAACATAAAATTTTCCATCTTAACCATTTTAAAGTACTCTGTTCAGTAGTGTTTACAGTCACATTTTCTACCAACCTCCAGAATGTTTATTTGCTAAACTGAAACTCTGAAACATGTCCTTAGTCTCTGCTCCCCCTGCCTGACCACCCTTCTACTTCCTACCTCTATGAATTTAACTTCTCTAGATACCTCATATAAGCGCTTCTCATACACTCATACAGTATTTGTAACACATGTATCTCATACCGTATTTGTCTCTTCGTGATTGACTCTTTTCACTCAGCATAAGGTATTCGAGGTTCAATCATGTTGTGGCATGTGTCAGAATTTCCTTCCTTTTTGAGGCAGACATTCTATTGTATGTATACATCACCTTTTCTTTGTTCATTCTTGTATTGATGGACACTTGGATTGCTTCCACCTTTTGACAATTGTGAATAATGCTGCTATGAACATGGATGTACCAGTATGTAGTTGAGATACTGTTTTAAATTGTTTCGGGTGTATACCCAGAATTGGAATTGCTGGATCATAATCTTTTGAAGAACTTCCAGACTGTTATAGTGGCTGCACCATTTTCCATTCCCACTATGAGTGCACAAGAGTTTCAATTTATTCACATCTTTGCCAACACTTGTTATTTTGTTTATGTGTGTTTTTTTTCTGTAGTAGCCATCTTAATGGATTTGAAGTATGTCTCATTGTGGTTTTGATTTGCATTTCCCTAATAATTAGTGCTGTTGAACATCATTTCATGTAAACATTTCATTGTATAAAATTCCCAAACTTAATTTTTATTTTTTAAAATTTTCTAAATTTTTATTTTATATTGGAGTATAGTTGATTTACAATGCTGTGTTAGTTTCAGGTGTACAGCGAAGTGAATCAGTTTTACATATATCTATTCTTTTTCAGATTGTTTTCCCATTTAGGTTATTACAGAATATTGAGCAGCATTCCTTTGCCAAACTTTAAATACATGTTTTTCTATATAAATAAACAAATGGCTTATTGGCCATTTGTATATCTTCTTTTGGAGAAGGGAATGGCAACCCAGTCCAGTATTCTTGCCTGGAGAATCCCATGGACAGAGGAGCCTGGGAGGCTACAGTCTGTAGAGTTGGAAGAGTCGCACACGACTGAGCGACTAAGCACAGCACATATCTTCTTTAGAGACGTGTCTATTCAAGTCCTTTGCTCATTTAAAAATTGTGTTTGTCTTTTTGTTGTTGCATTCATCTTTTTGAAACAAGATTGAGTAAGGGAGAAAAGTGCTATGTAGACGTTAGGTATTATACTCTTCATCTTCATCCCAATCTTTTAAAGGCCCTGAGATGCATGTGCTTGTTCTGGAGCACTCCAGAAGACACTGGCTCTTGTTGGCATCCATTGACCTGGCTATGTCTACATTTCCCAGCACCAACCATAGGGAATATCCACATGCAAGTTGTGTTTTCTTTCCTTATATATATAACACAAGAAAGTGATTAACAATTTCTGAAACATCCATTTGATGGTCACCAAAAAGGTTGTTTAAGATTGTATAATGATATATATTGAAAATAGCAAGACAATATTATATTTATAATATGATTTCAATTCTGCTCATTTTTATATGAAGAAACACTTTTACACATAGAAAAAAGAAAATGTACTTAAAATTTGACCATTTTCTACAATGGAGTATATACTTGGATAATCAGAAATATAAAAAGTAAAAAAAGAAAGAAAAATTGAAGAAAGATAAGTGAGAAAGCCAAGTGACCACATATGCAAAAATATAACAAGGGTTAGCAGTTTTAAATCCCTTTTAGAATAAGGCAGGTTAAGAGTGTATGAATGAAAGGATATTAGTGAGTTCGCAAAGTTAATTTATACTATTGAAATTCAACAAACTTTTAAAATTTAGTTATTTATTTGTGGCTGGCTGCTTGGTGCTGCGTGGGCTTTTCTTTAGTTGCAGCGAGCGAGAGCTACTTTCTAGGTGTGGTGCGTGGGTTTCTCATTGTGATGGCTTCTCTTGTTGTGGAGTACAGGCTTTAGAGCTTGTGGGCTCAGTAGTTGTGGCTCCCCAGGCTCTCGAGCACAGACTCAATAGTTGTGGTGTATGGGCTTCGCTGCTCTGAGGCATGTAGGATCTTCCCGGGCCAGGGATCTAACCTGCACCTCCTGCACTGGCAGGCAGATTCTTGACCACTGAGTCACAAGGGAAACCCTGAACTTGATAAAATAGTGAATTCAAACCATTGTTGAGAGGCAGATATGACATTTACCCTTTTCTATGAATTTGCTAGCGCACAGGGAAGGAAAAACTACAGTTTTGCTTGGTAAACTAGTGAGTCACAACAATAGTTATAACGATTGCTAACATTTACTTACTATGGACCAGACATTGTGCTAAATAATATACATGCATACTCTTCAGAAGTGGCTCCAAAATTTCTACATGGGGCAGGTTTAGAATGTAACTTCTTTGGACAACAGGGCTAGGAGACTTGAACTGACATTAGATGGCAGACCCAGTGTATATTTTGAACTTATGGGTTATTTGGGATGGTAATTATGTGTGTGTGGTAATGATGCTCTAAAGTCCCAAGAGAGGCTTGCCAGGTGGTGCTAGTGGTGAAGAACCTGTCTGCTAAAGCAGGAGATGCAAGAGACGCGTGTTCAGTCCCTGGGGCAGGAAGATTCCCTGGAGGAGGAAATGGCAACCCACTCCAGTATTCTTGCCTGGAGAATCTCATGAACAGAGCAGCCTGGTGGGCTACAGTCCATAGTGTCACAAAGAATTGGACACAACTACCAAATTCAGACTTAAATTGAAGAAAGTAGGGAAAACCACACTAGACCATTCAGGTATGACCTAAATCAAATCCCTTATGATTATACAGTGGAAGTGAGAAATAGATTTAAGGGCCTAGCTCTGATAGATAATGTGCCTGATGAACTATGGAATGAGGTTCGTGACATTGTACAGGAGACAGGGATCAAGACCATCCCCATGGAAAAGAAATGCGAAAAAGCAAAATGGCTGTCTGGGGAGGCCTTACAAATAGCTGTGAAAAGAAGAGAAGAGAAAAGCAAAGGAGAAAAGGAAAGATATAAGCATCTGAATGCAAGAAGAGATAAAGCCTTCCTCAGCGATCATGCAAAGAAATAGAGGAAAACAACAGAATGGGAAAGACTAGAGATCTCTTCAAGAAAATCAGAGATACCAAGGGAACATTTCATGCAAAGATGGGCTCAATAAAGGACAGAAATGGTATGGACCTAACAGAAGCAGAAAATATTAAGAGGTGGCAAGAATACACAGAAGAACTGTACAAAAAAGATCTTCACGACCCAGATAATCATGATGGTGTGATCACTGACCTAGAGCCGGACATCCTGGAATGTGAAGTTAAATGGGCCTTAGAAAGCGTCACTACAAACAAAGCTAGTAGAGGTGATGGAATTCCAGTTGAGCTATTTCAAATCCTGAAAGATGATGCTCTGAAAGTGCTGCACTCAATATGCCAGCAAATGTGGAAAACTCAGCAGTGGCCACAGGACTGGAAAAGCTCAGTTTTCATTCCAGTCCCCAAGAAAGGCAATGCCAAAGAATGCTCAAACTACTGCACAATTGCACTCATTTCACACGCTAATAAAGTAATGCTCAAAGTTCCTCAAGCCAGGCTTCAGCAATACGTGAACCGTGAACATCCTGATGTTCAAGCTGGTTTTAGAAAAGGCAGAGGAACCAGAGATCAAATTGCCAACATCCTCTGGATCATGGAAAAAGCAAGAGAGTTCCAGAAAAACATCTATTTCTGCTTTATTGACTATGCCAAAGCTTTTGACTGTGTGGATCACAATAAACTGTGGAAAATTCTGAAAGAGATGGGAATACCAGACCACCTGACCTGCCTCTTGAGAAATCTGTATGCAGGTCAGGAAGCAACAGTTAGAACTGGACATGGAACAACAGACTGGTTCCAAATAGGAAAAGGAATACGTCAAGGCTGTATATTGTCACCCTGTTTATTTAACTTATATGCAGAGTACATCATGAGAAACACTGGACTGGAAGAAACACAAGCTGGAATCAAGATTGCCGGGAGAAATATCAATAACCTCAGATATGTAGATGACACCACCCTTATGGGAGAAAGTGAAAAGGAATTAAAAAGCCTCTTGATGAAAGTGAAAGTGGAGAGTGAAAAAGTTGGCTTAAAGCTCAACATTCAGAAAACGAAGATCATGGCATCCGGTCCCATCACTTCATGGGAAATAGATGGGGAAACAGTGGAAACAGTGTCAGACTTTATTTTTCTGGGCTCCAAAATCACTGCAGATGGTGACTGCAGCCATGAAATTAAAAGACGCTTACTCCTTGGAAGGAAAGTTATGTCCAACCTAGATAGCATATTCAAAAGCAGAGACATTACTTTGCCAACAAAGGTTCGTCTAGTCAAGGCTATGGTTTTTCCTGTGGTCATGTATGGATGTGAGAGTTGGACTGTGAAGAAGGCTGAGCGCCGAAGAATTGATGTTTTTGAACTGTGGTGTTGGAG
>NW_011494861.1:22369144-22387774 GCF_000754665.1 Bison bison bison
GCCGAAGAATTGATGTTTTTGAACTGTGGTGTTGGAGAAGACTCTTGAGAGTCCCTTGGACTGCAAGGAAATCCAACCAGTCCATTCTGAAGATCAGCCCTGGGATTTCTTTGGAAGGAATGATGCTAAAGCTGAAACTCCAGTACTTTGGCCACCTCATGCAAAGAGTTGACTCATTGGAAAGACTCTGATGCTGAGAGGGATTGGGGGCAGGAGGAGAAGGGGACGACAGAGGATGAGATGGCTGTATGGCATCACTGACTCGATGGACGTGAGTGAGTGAACTCCGGGAGTTGGTGACGGACAGGGAGGCCTGGCGTGCTGCAATTCATGGGGTGGCAAAGAGTTGGACACAACTGAGTGACTGAACTGAACTGAACTGAACTAAGCTGAAGTGACTTAGCAGACATTCACCAAGCAGGAGGCACAGGTTCGATCCCTTGGTCAGGAAGATCCCCTGAAAAAGGAAATAGCAACCACTCCAGTATTCTTGCCTGGAAAATTCCATGGGCGGAGAAGCCTTGGGGCTACAGTCCATGGGGTCACAAAAGAGTTGGACACAACTTACCAACTAAACAACAATAACAGAAGTCCCAAGAAGTGACAAATCACCTCTTGGTTCCATCACTGCTGATTTCATTGAATCCACACAACTCTATAAGGTAGATATTGTTATGACCCCCATATTCCACAAGACAAACCTGAGGCTTGGAGAGGTTGATAATTTGTCTAAGGTCTCATAGGTATGAAGTGGCAGAGCCCCATTTGAAGATAAGTTTGTCTGACTCCTAAATCCATGTTCTTTGCTATAGTACTTTACTGATCATTTGTACAAGGGCTAGCCTTGTCCCAAAATTGGTGAATGGATTTTACCTAATCACTGAAAATGGCTCAAATCAGATTTCACAGACATAACGCAGGCACATGCACACACACACACACACACACACCCCTGTTGAACTTCTTAAAACACCCCAGAGGAAACTACTTACTGAATGAGATAAAATACACTACAGTATATTGAAAACAATCCATTCAGTTCAGTTCAGTTCAGTAGCTCAGTTGTGTCTTACTCTTTGTGACCCCATGGACTGCAGCATGCCAGGCCTCCCTTTCACAATACATTTAATGAATTAGACTTTTTTGCTAACTTAATAATTTGTCTTTTGGTTTTTGAGGATGACTTGTCCCATTGCAAATGGGTCAGATTCTTCAGAAGGGCCTCAAGATATATATAATAAAACAGTGTTTAAAAACCAAAGACATAGACCCATAGTAAACAAGGTAAACACAACCTACTGTGACAAATACAGCTTGAGGTTCAAGGATTAGACACTTGCTCAGAGGTAGAGCTAGTTCCCAAGGGGAATGAATAGGACACTTCTCACTCCAATGCTTTCTAGCTTAGTCGGGCAGTCTTCACTTGTCCTTTAAGATACTGACACTTATTAAATCCATTTACTTAAAAAATTTAAGACTATTAAGGCTATGCTATAAAAATGCATGTTGGTACTGGGAAATTGTTAAGTGAAAAATAAATTACAAAATAATATTAGGATGTGAAACTCTGTTTTGGTAAAATGAATCCCCCAAAGTGTGTTTGTATACATTCATATATAGTCACAGCAAAGTACTAAAAAGACATATACTAAAATGTTAACATTGGCTTTCTCTGAAGAGTGATTTTTGTCTTATTACTCTGATTTTTTAATGTGCTTTCAAGTTTTCTGCGTTGAATTTGTTGATTTGCACTTAGGATAAAATGACTTAAAAATGAAAAGCACGGTCACCATACCTACTTTCTAATGTAAATGCTGCAGACTGCAGTACAGTATGCAGTTTTGTAACAAGATAGGAACAGAAATTCAAAAGGAGAAATGAATTCCCTGCTGTGGGACATCAGTGCTAGTGATAGATCCCGGGGACTGTTGGGGGCTCTGAGAGTGAGAGGCACAGGGGTGCCCTGCATTTGTTAAGTGAAGAATTAAGGGAAAGAAAGAGAAGGGAAGGAGGAAGGAAAGGAAGAAATACAAAGGTCCGAGAAGAGAAGGTGCTAGGAGATGCTGAGAGTTGTTAAATATCATTATTATTTCATTATTTGGCTTCTTTTTTTTCTTTTGGGAGATGGAGGACACGTAATTTTCTGTTGCTCCTAGAACAAATTACTACAAAACTAAGTGCCCTAAAACAACACAGATTTATTCTCTTACAGTTCTGGAGGTCAGGTGTCCAAAAGTGGGTCTCTGGGGCTAAAATGAAAGTGATGGCAGAGTTGTGTTCCTTTTGTAGGCTCTAGGAGAGAATCTCTTCCTTCTCTTTCCAATTCTAGAGACTGTCTCAATTTTATAACACCCTTGAGATTGGACCCACCAGATAATCCTGGATAATCTCCCCATCTCAATATTTTAAAGTCAATTTTATCGCTGAGTCCCTTTTGCCATGCTAGGTAATAAATTCACAGGTTCTAGAAATTAGAATATAGGTATCTTTGGGGTGAGGAAGGGGGTATTATTCCACCTACTGCAGAAGAAAACTGGTATGTTCTACTATCTACCTTGTACGCTGTAAACATAACCTCATCTAAATCTTCAACAAGCCTTGTGAAATATATGCCAGGATTTGCTTTTAAAGTTGAGAAGACTGACGCTGGTAGGGAAGGATGGGGAGAAGGGATAGTTAGGGAGTTTGGGATGGACATGTATATACTGCTATATTTAAAATGAATGACCAAAAGGTGTACCATATAGCACAGGGCACTCTGCTAAATGTTATGTGGCAGTCTGGGGTGGGAGGGGAGTTTGGGGGAGAATGGATACATGAATACGTATGGCTGAGTCCCTTCATTGTTTACCTGAAACTATCACGACATAGCTTGTTAATCAGCTGTACCCCAATACCAAAGAAAAAGTTTTCAAAGCAAAATAGATAAATCGAGGAAACTGAGCCTCAACACAATTTGGGATTCTGCACAAGGTCAAGTAGCTAGGATGCAAACATCCCAGGTCCCTGAGCAGAAGCTCAAGCCAGCCTGCCTGGTGGCCTTGCCTCCACTCATCTCTCCCGCTCACCTCTACATCCTCTCTCCTGTCTGGGCCTGTCCTCCAACTCCCTGAACAAGCTACACTTCTGTTTCCCAGGTCATTGTGTTCTCCTGATGACCAGGTAGTTGTGGCTTTGTGCTGAGGTTTGCTAATCTAGGAAGCCAAGCCAGCTGCCCCTCAGAATCTTCTTAAAGCCCCAGGTCTCCTTTACTCAATGAGCATTTTTGAGCTATTGGGCTGGGGGTGCTAGAGCAGCATGGAAGATAGATGTAAGCTAAAAATGACAAGATAGTCTAGGGGATACATATTATATCAGACATGTGGACTGCAGCATTATAGGAAGCCAGAGCAAGTCCTGGGAACTTTGTGTGAATCTTTCTCATGGATCTTGGGTGAAACCTAAGCTCCAGGGAATAAACAAAGGCTTCTTTTTCTTTTGAGCTCCCTGGGGGACCAGAACTGATTCATCTTTGTGTTCCCTGTAGCTGTGCTCCATAAATATTTAGAAGTTGGTAACAGGACCAAGATAGGAACAGCAAAAGGAGCAGTCAGTGTCTCAGACCAACAAAGGGTTAAAGGTCACTGGGGAAGGCGGTCCTTTAGTTTTCTCTTGCTCTCTATGCTACCTAGCAACTGATGACACCAACATTTCCACTGTTTTGACTGGGAGAGAGACCTTGAATGTCACAGTTGCTGAATCACCAAAAAACGGAGAGAGCCGATACAGTACAAGGTTCTTGAAAGATCAACAGGGACCTATCAGTGTTACTGTTAAAAGAATCAGAAGAGAAGGATTTTAGAGGGGCTGATGATGCTCCTATTGCCTCTCATCATTGTATTAATGATGAAGCTCAGCGATGCTCGTGAGTACCCCAAGTTCTCTTTACTCTAAACTCCCCAGCTGAGGGAGCCTCTGGGAAACAGTTTGTCTTCCTGAAACTCCTGGTGAAGTGAAGAAGCCAGGGGCAGAAAAGTGTGTTTATTCAACCCAGGACTTGTTGGAGTGATGAACCGGAAAGCTATACAGTTTTCCAGTCTGTGTGCATAGGATCTTGATGTTGCCCACCTTTTCTGAGGGGTTGAAAGCCATTCTGGAAAGACCCTCTGGGTAACTTCCTCATTCCTATTTCCTTTCTGCACGTTGTTCCCTGTCTTTTCTGCTCATGTCTTTTCTTTCACTTTTGTTTTTCCTCCCTACTAGCTTGGTGAGTCTCATGAGGATGTGGTCAGGGTTTCAGGGGCATTGAAGAGTAGAGCAGATCCATTGTTCACATTCATTTGTTTATCCTCCTCACCACAAGCCCTACCTGTAACACAAGATCCCAGAAAGATAAAACCATGGTTCTGGACTTGTGTACTGAGTGTAAGAGTTATCAACTGAGTAGAAAAAGATTTTCATTGTATGGGGAACCTGTGTTACTGGGGAAGCAGTTGCTTTCTGTTGCCCCAAATACACAAGAAGACTGGTGGGCTGGAAGCAACAGGCTTCTCTGCTCTAAGCAACTGCTTTCTCAGCTAGAGTTCAGCACTCCCAGGGGGTTGCTGGACAACATCTGGGCTACCATCATAGACAACGATGTATGAGCATGATGGGAAGGAGCTCTTTCAAAATATCTGTGTGTTTCTTGATGGCCTACTATGTGATGGCACTTTTGGGGACATGACCATGGACAAGATAGACATAGGTCCTAATTCTATAGAAACTTCTATAGAAAAGTCCTACCATTCAAGTCAGAAATGGGAAAGACTGAAGGTGAAGGTAAGAGACAGAGAATAAAAAGAGGGCAGGAGTGATATTTCTAGAAGGTAAAAAGCCTATATATTGCCTGTATTTGATTCTCAAAGAACTCTCCAATAATATGACCACAATACCCCCTAAATATAATCTTTTATGTGTTGGTCTAACTAACCCTTGTGGCTGAGACAATATCCCCATTTCCCGATGAGGAGATCCAGACCGAGAGAGGTGGACTCAGCTCACATAATGAACAGAGTCTGAAGCACATGCAGGTCTTCCCGCCCACAGCCCCTGGCTTTCCCACAAAATCCTAGCGTCTCTGGATGTGGATGCTCCGCACTTTGATAACTGACAGCATGAGAAATAGAACCAGTCGCCTATGAAGGGCAGGTAAGGTCACCTTGTGCTGGCTCTCCTTCTCTTCCGCTGCATCCTTCTCGGCCCTGTGTTGTGTCCCGGGGCGTTGACTGCTACAGGCGACATCACCCGGTCTCTCTCACAGGCTGATTTCTGTTTGGGTTCACCCAATAGGAGACGCCGAGGGAAAGCAATCAGAGAGCGAAGAGAGGTTGAGGTATTACCTTCTTCTTTTCCCTCTTTCTCTAGTGCCTCTGGTAGTATAATAGCTGTGTCCCTCCACAATACAGTTTTCCATGAATAGCCCCTTTTTCATGGTTCTAGCTACCACTGGGCTTCAGGAACACTATTTGCTCCTCTAATCGCTACAACACTAGGGCTGGTAACGGCTTCTTATAACTGCTAGCTTCTGGGTTCCCTAACATCCCTCATTTGTTCCTGTAACCTTGCTCACAGCTCTGTGTAGAGTCCCTCCACTGAAGTTTCTTCATGTGACTCATCTAGAGTGAAGGCTATTACCTGCCAGGACCCTGACTGAGCACGCTGAGCATTGAGGAGTGCTAACAGAGGGGAGATGGAGTTATGAAAAAGGACTTGGTCTTGTTGATATTTGGACCTAATGCTGGCCCTGAGTGGGAGCTTCTAGGGGTGGAAATGCAGGGAGGAGATACCAGAGTGTTTGAGATCACAGAGCAATGTTAAGATCACTCCAGCATCACTTCCAGTGTGGTGTTCTCATTGACTCCTTAGCCTTCAGTAACCTGCTCTTGCCTTTGTACTCCCATAGCTCCTGCTCCCAGTTTTATAGTTTTCTGTCTACCAAAATCTCTCAGTCAAGGTTCTCCTTAAAGCGGGGAGAGAGATCTCATTTTTCTCGTTTCCCTCATATGTTCTAGTGACCAATAGGCACTTAATAAACACCTCCTGGGTTTTATGTTCCAAGGTGATGTTTCTAAGAAATTGAAGTGATCTGACTGTATGCCATAGAGCAGGGGTCCCCAACTTCTGGGGCCAAGGTAAGCAGCAGGCAGGTGAGCAAGCAAGCAAAGCTTCATCCATATTTATAGCTGCTCCACATAGCTTGAATTACCACCTGAGCTGACCTCCTGTGAGATCAGCGGCAGCATTAGATTCTCATAGGAACGCTCAAGAACCTGCTGCGAACTATGCATGGGAGGGATCTAGGTTTTTATGAGAATCATCCTGAAACCCTCCCCCACCCCTCGTCATTACCCAGGCTGTGGAAAAGTTGTCTTCCAGGGAACCAATCTGTGGTGCTAAAAAGGTTGGGGTTAGGGTTGGAGAGAACTGCCATAGAGAACTTGGGCAGCAATAATGACTAAATTCATGACTGTGGTTTATTCTGGTTGCAGAATTTGCATGAAAAAGAAAGAGGTTTCCAGCCCGTGGGAAACTGTGAGCTGGTGAGGGGTGGGTGTAATCAGGTGGGGCAGGCATGGGATCTCTCTGGCAGAGCTATATGTGGTTTGTATGGTTGATCCTGAAAAACACCAAGGTCAGTCTCTTGACGTTATTCATAACTCTATGGATATTTCAATATGCTATATCAATCTGCTTCATGAAGTCCTCCACAGATAAGGACTGATGATAGATAAGTCCCCGGAATTGTCAACTGGGCTAGTGTTAAGAGACAGGCTTGCAAATTATCTGCTAAGAAATGACCTTGAGTTCCAAGAGTTAACATGAGAAAATATGGGCACTTGCTATAGACCTTATTAGACTCCAGTCTGTTTCCATGGAGCTGTTGCCAAGGTACATGCAGTAGAAATTTCTCCAAGATACTGTTTTACTCCCCTAAGGCCCTCTTCTTAGTTGACATTGAATCTATCTAAATCCGAGAAATTCAACTAATTTGTAGATTTTCTTCTGACTAGTGGGAATATTTGTCTATTCTTACTAAAACCCATTGACCTCGGTCATCCTCACTAGAGGATTCCCAAGGTCTCAAAGGAAGGGGCCTAGGTTAAAGAGAAAACACATGACTTTTTAAATACTTGCTTTATGAAACCCAAATTGAGACAGATGATAAAGGACATTCTTTCTGATGGCCGAGTTTATATTTATTACGGAAAACTTTTCAAGAGTATGAGTACCAAATCACATTTTGTTACAACTTCAATGAATCATTTTATAAGAATAGAATTCATAAAATTGTAATTCTTCTGGGAAACAGGAGACCTGTGGTCATCATCGTATACAGAGAGTACTGGGGGAAAAAACCATCAGGGCTCATTCATTCATTCTCTGAAGGTCTATATGGCTCACAGTAGACCTTGCTATTCCGCAAACACATGGAATGGGCAGCTTTCTGGAGGACTTGGGCTTGTTGTTCTGTCTGGAAGGTTCTCCTAAGCTGACTTCCTTTCTCCATTCACATCTCTGCTCAAGTGCCACCTGCTGAGATAGCCTTTCCTGGTCCCTCTAACCTATAAGATCATCCCTCTTCACATTCTATTTTCCTTGTTTTTTTCTTTTTTTTAAATTAGTTTTTCTCTTTTTAAATTTTCTTTTTTCAGTATCTTTTTCTCCATTTAAAAAAATTTTGTTTATTTTTGTGTATATTTCCTTTCCCTTCTTTATTTCTCTTCAAAACCCTTGTCAGCAGCTGATCTTGTGTTATACACTTAGCTACTGCCAGTCTTCCTTCTAGAAAGGAGTTCAGATAGCTGGGACATTGATGTGTTCATTGCTGTATTCCTAGCAGTTAGGACTGTGCCTACTGGAAGTTCAGAAAAGCATAAAATTTAAAAGGGACACTGGTAACCTCCAAAGGGTAGCCTTAAAAGAGTAACTTAAAAGTCAAACCGCCACATTCAGCACTTCCTGGCCCTCAACAAGTTTCTGTAGTGAGAGGAGTTGTTAGGAGAGACTGGCAGTTCTTGAAGTGTATAGAGCCACCCACATCACTGCATAGTTGGACTAGTGTCCAAAGGCCCTCTTAACTAAAAATATCACCCTCCACTTCTCCCTCTCATTCCCACAATGCCTGAAATTCCAGAGAGTAGTTCCCAGGAATTATAATCATTTTGACTGTGTTAAGACATAGGGCCATTTGGGAGGGCCAACAAATAATTGGGGCTTTGTTGAACTGGTCATCCAGTCAGGACTCACAGCCAGTTGTAGGAAGGTCTCAAGTCTGGTTCCCCTGGGACAGGAAAATCTGGGATTAGTGAGTCATCCTTGACACAAGAGGGCGGGAGAGAGCAATGGTGAGCCTGGTGAGGAGCCTGAAACAGAGCCTGGGATGGGGAAGGGCCTCTGCTTCTGAACAGCTGGGCAGTCTAAGGCAGAGAGGCTTCCTGCTTGACAGGTCAGAGGGAAATTCTTGGGCCCTCTACTTATGGATTCTAAGGATGATATTGGACAATTTTCTTCATCTCTCTGAACCCATTCCTATCTGTGAAATGGGAATTTTAAGAAAGTGAAAAGTGTTAGTCAGTTAGTTGTGTCCAACTCTTTGCAGCCCCATAGACTGTAGCCCACCAGGCTCCTCTGTCCATGGGATTCTCCAGGCAAGAATACTGGAGTGGGTAGCCATTCCTTCTCCAGGGGATCTTCCAACCCAGGAATCAAATCCGGGTTTCCCACATTGCACACGGATTCTTCACTGTCTGAGCCACCAGGGAAGCCCTGGGAATTTTAAGATCTACCTCAAAGGGTTGCAGAGCTTCTCAGGTGGCTCAGATGGTAAAGAATCTGCCTGCAATGCAGGAGGCCCTGTTTCAATCCCTGGGTTGAGAAGATCCCCTGGAGAATGGACTGGCTACCCACTCCAGTATTCTTGCCTGGAGAATTCCATGGACAGTGGAGCCTGGTGGGCTACAGTTCATGGGATCATGAAGAGTTGGGCACAACTGAGTGACTGAGCACACACACACACATAAAAGGTTGTATTGAGAAGTAAATATAATTCATGTTTATCCAAGACTTAGCATGGTAGCTATCACATGGTTTGCACTCAAGAAATAAGCGTGGTTCTGAGGGTTATGACTCAGATTTCACTGTGCTCCATGGTGCATGGAAGGCCTAACTTCATAGCGGGTTTTCCATCTCCTCCTTGTGGCATTTCTGGATCCCTTCATGGAAGACCAGGATGTCTCTCCTAGTTGCTGGAACATTCCATTGGTGCCTCTTTTGTGGCACTTACTGCTTGCTGCCATATGTCCCTGTATTGTATTTATTTTTGTCACATTCTTTGGCTCTCCAATAGGCTTCCCTGATGTCTCAGCTGGTAAAGAATCCGCCTGCAATATGGGAGACCTGGGTTCAATCCCTGGGTTGGGAAGATCCCCTGGAGAAGGGAAGGGCTACCCACTCCAGTATTCTGGCTTGGAGAATTCCATGGACTGTATAGTCCATGGGGTTGCAAAGAGTTGGACACGACTGAGCGCCTTTCACTTTCATTTTCACTTTGGCTCTGCAATAATACTGTAAATTCCTGGAGGAAAAGAACTGGTGTCTGATCTGTCTTTCCCTTCCTGACATTGCCTCACAATTCCTCTTACATGGTAGAAACTCAAATATCAATTGCCCTCATGGATGACTATCTGAAAATACGTTAGCAGTTATTGTCATTTCCACAGCCTTTTGTCAAAATGGTCCAGCTAGTTCATCTACAGGCTAAAATGAACATAATTTAAGATGTAGAGTCACCACTATATTTGGTCTGATCGCTGTTCAGTTGTGTTGTTCAGGCTTTTCAGCAACGTCTATCAGAGGCTGTTGGGACAGAGCTGCCTCTTTGAGAAGCAGCTTGACTGGCCTAGACAGAAGACCAAATTCAAAATTGTAGATTTCAGTCCACTAAGTGGATTGATGCTGATAATCTGTTCATGGAAAGGGAGAGAAAAACCCAATTTGTAATTATTGGAACAAGAAGAAAGAATCAGAAGGTCAGAATGAATCATATGAAATTGCCATTTTGGTAGATCAAAACTAGTCCAATAGAGGTCTTTTCAAATGATTCAACCTTCATAGTTATATGGAAATCTAATCATCCAGACAGCATATCCATAGGAATATAACCTATCACAAGATCTAATGTATCATGAGAGAAAGAGTACCATGAATTTTCTCCTGTTTTTTCTGTTCTGAGTTACTGACTTAACATCTGTCAACCAACTTCCCATCACAGCTGAGGTAACATTTTAGAAGCCCAAGTAAGGAGCAAGCATGGCTCATACCTATGGATACGCCAGATGGGTAACTGGGTGCGTGGCAGAGGAAGGGGACCAGGCTGTGATGTCCTGGAGCAGAGCCACAGCTTGACTGCATGAGGCTGGATGGGCAGGCGACTGGCAGATGGAGGCCAGCCTTTAGGGGCAGAGCACCCTGTGAAGTCAGGGCTGGCTGGTGGAGAAAAACTGCTCCGAAACCAGGAACAAGACTCGGAGGTTGGAGAAAAGGGCATTCCACTGTCCTTGGACAGCTGGCAACAGGCCATGTGTCTCTCTGTTGACCTCTAAACTCTGGATTATGCAAATCTTTATGAAGTTACATTTTTGTAAGAAAGTGAAATTACATGGATTGTAGATATTATGTATAGAGATGATGTCAGTGATACTCATTTAGAATAAATAACCCCATTGAGCAGTAATACCCCAAGTTGGTAATACTATTTTTTTTTGTTTGTTTGTTGGCATCTACCAGGCACGCAGACCCCAGATGTCATAGAAGGAAACCCAGTTTCCGAGGGAAGTTCTATATGTCAATGACATAGTCTCTTTTTAAAATCCTTCCTCCCTCTCTCTCATTCTTTGTCTGGGATTTGATTTCTATGAGGCTTTTTGCTATCGGAAGCGTGGAAGCAATTCCTACCTATTTCTTTTCCCCTCACCCCCTCAGCTCCAGCCCCAGGCCTCACTGCTTTTCCCAGAATGTGCCAGGTTGACCTTTCCTTGGGGCCTTTGTACAAAATCCCCCTGCCTGGACCGCAGTCCCCAGACATCTGCCTGGCTCCCTTGTTCCCTGCAGGCACTTGTTCAAAGTCTTCTCAGACCAGCTTTCCCTAACTTCCGCTGTTTAGAATTACATTGCTTAGTCCTCTTTGCACCTTTATTTTTATCCACTGCACTTTTTAAATGACGGGTTATAAGTATTTATTTTATATTGTATGCCTTCCTTGTGTCCTCCCATTAGGATGTAGGCTCCAGAAGGGCAGACATTTTCATCTGTTTTGTATGTAATGTGTTCAGAGTCCAGAACAGCGCCTAGCACGGAGAAGGTACTCACATGTTTGTTGAGTACTCAGATGGAGACTAAGAAAGTGTGAGAAAATGTTCATGACTTGCTCTTCCTTTTGCCTTCATCTTTGAGCAATTGCATAATCTGCGGAGGAACCACAAAACCTTTCCAGATGTGGAGAAATAGAACCGTTTGCAAAATCGGTTGCAGATTCCACCATATTACACCTTTTGCAGACTCTAGGCTGGATGTAAATTAGATTTCAGCTCTGCTTCCCATTCACCAGCTTGCACCTTATGAAAAGTATTTTTTAAAGTATAAGTTCCTGGGAATTCCCTGGGAATTATAATTTAATTTTATAAAACTAAAATTTAATTATATTTTATTAAAATTTCTATTTTAAAGTTTAAGTCCAGTGGTTAGGACTTGGAGCTCTCACTGCTGGGGTCCTGGGTTGGACCCCTGGTCAGGGAACTAAGATACCCATGTGGTGAGGCCAAAAATGTTTTTAAAATAAAGCATAAGTTTGAAGTTAAATTGATTCGCATTCATTCCAGCATAATTAATTATTTTGAAGCATAAAAATAGTGTTTTGCAAACAATTTACAAATACCTACAAATATTTAAGTTCCAACCATGCGCTAGGCTCCCTGTGCTAGGCCTTGTAGGAAATACAGAAGGAAGAAGCTAAATCCCAGTTCTTAAGTATCTTAGGACTGAGAAGTGGGTAGAAAGTGAACAAAGATAAGAGAATAGAAGGCAGAATATGGAACTATTGTTTCGGGGATAGAGTTTATGCCTCTGCTTTATCCTCACTCTTGTTTTCATAAGAACCAACACTTTTGTGATGGTCTTATGTCCAGTCTCAGAGGTTTTCACTGGGTTGCCTCCCCATTCCAGCCCCCACCGCCACAGGAAGGGAGAGGGGTGGGGAATAAAAGGTCAAAGCGGTACGGAGGGACCATGGGGCCTTTATGCTCCGCCCAGGCCTGGGGGAGAACAGCCTCCATCTTGCTCAGCAGCACAGCTGACATGCAGGATACTACCTCCAGGGAGGGGGCCCATGGGACATGGGTGCTGCCCAAAACTGCTCCCACCCCAGCTGGAGGAGCAGAGAGAAAGAAAACTGAGAAAGAAAGAAAGAAAACTGGAGGATCCTGCAGGTTACAGAACTGGTGCAATTGGTTGGAAGGGGCCGGGGCTGAGTAGGCCTGATTCGGCCTCAGGGAATCCTGCTGCTGCTGCTGCTGCTGCTGCTAAGTCGCTTCAGTCATGTCTGACTCTGTGCGACCCCATAGACCGCAGCCCACCAGGCTCCCCCGTCCCTGGGATTGAGGTGAGGGTTCCCTGGCCTTGGGGAGGCCTGTTCTAAAAGACAGTCTGCACAGTGTGGATTCTTTCATAAACAGCTTTAGAAAAAGTTATAGCCAGACGTGCATGCACAAAAATGAACCCAACCATTTTGTGAACTGTTTTGTTTGTTTGTTTGTTTTGACTTTTTTCTTAAACATATATTTAAAATGAAGAGGAAGGAGTAAACTTCATTAAGTTGCATTCAACCTGGGGGTCAGCCTGACCCCCATCTGAGGTTCTCCACAGCGACCAAGGCCGTGCCTGAAGATCTGAGCCTTCACAAAGGGGACAACAGTGGGATGAGCTACCTGGAAAAAACTGGGGGAAATGGTGTCTAGGGCAGCTCTTAGACACATACAAAAGAAGCCGTGGATGTGGCTCCACCTTTTAGAGGGCCCTGCTCCAACAACTCCCTTATCCACATCCTTCCCCACAGAGCAAGCGTCCATGAGGCCAAGTGGAGGTGCTTGCCCTGGGTCTGCACCTCACCACAGGTATCTGGAACCTGCAGCTCTCTGCCCAGATGACTCAGGGCTGCTTGAATTTACATGGGCCTCTTCCTTTGGTCCATCCTCCTAAGGATGGTAAGGCCTCTGCTAAGTCCAAGAGGTGGCAAAGAGGCAGTGTTTATAGATGGAGCCTGAATGAGAGAGCACCAGGCCCTTAGCAGAGCTGGGGGGACTTGGGGAAGGTAGAGAAGGAGGTGGGTCTCAGGCTAAGGCCCAGGGGCTGGAGGATGGAGGCTAGCTTTCTCTGTGCCACCACCAAGTCAGATTTTTGAATTTGAACTTGGGCTTTGAGGTCATACGAAGGGATATTTGTCAAGGTAGGGAGAGTAGAACATACTAAACAGTTCGTTAGCTTGATTTATCCCTGTAAGATATTTGGGCCTCTGGCATGTGGGCCTCCTCTGATCTCTTGACACAGCCTTGCAAATATCAGGGCTGGTCTTGGGGGCTGTCTTTAGAGATGCGTTTTGCTGACTGGGGAGGATGTTGATGGGTCAGGATGGCAGGAGATAACAAGATAAAAGGCCTAGAGATGGGCATTTCCAGACAACACTGAGCAGAGCCTGGGAAGAAAGCCACTGTGCTGCATGTCTTCTCCCCGCCAGGTTTTGGCAGGACATGGAGGACCTTGGTTTCCTTGGTCTCAGCTCTGCTTACCTCTTAGGTGTCATTTCTCCTCTCCTCTGTGATGCTTGCTGAGCTCCAGCATCCTAGGCCACTGGTTCCCGCAGTGAGCCCCGCTCTCCCAGCCTCTGTCTGTACAAATTGTTTTCTGTTCTGCTCCTACTGTCTGTCCTCTCTCCTATGTCCCTGCTCAGCCTCATTCCCTGCTCACCTCCTCCCCGTCCCAGGATCTCCCCTAAGACGTATCTTCTCTAGAAAGTCTTCCCTGAAGGCCCACGCCCTGCACTGACCCCATTATGACACCATCCCATTCCTTCCAGACTGCGCTGTCTCCACTAGACGCGGAGCTTCCTGGTTGACACGAGAGAAGTTCAGTGCAAAAGCAGCAGAGAAAGTCATGCAGTTTTATTTCATCTTAGCCGGCTTTTGACCATTAGGGACTATGATAATTCTTACAGTGAGGTTTGGCTAGAAGAAAAAAGTAGAGAAAGAATAGGAAAATGGTTTTCAGAGTTGGTTTGATATAATAGACAAAGCATTTTTAAAATTTTGCTTTTTAAAATTTGAAAATTAAATTTTTTAAGAAAAAATTTAAAATTTTCCTTGGGAGGCCTGAGTCTTTATGTGGGTTCTCACTGTGGGTCTGTCGAGCAGACTAACTAACCTGGTGTGTGTGTGTGTGTGTGTGTGTGTGTGTGTACACGCGCATATGCATGCACAGCAGTGAGATAGGGGCCCTATTTTATCACCCTAGAGCCTCTCCTGGTGAAACCTGGGCGTTGGTTGTCAGGGTTTTCAAACCCTCAGAATCCCTCAGGGATAGATCTCCCTGGAGGGGCCAGTGAGTGGCCCTGGGCCCCTCCCCAAAAGACCAGAGCACTTTACTTCATCTACAAGTTGAGTTACGTGTAAAAATGTTCAACCTGAGGTTTTCAACCTCAACAAAAAAGGCTCCAAGTCTTGGCTAAAGCTCTGAAGTCCTTTCCAGGTCGAAGTTCCTGGGGTTCTGTGATTCCATAAGAGGAAGTAGCAGCTGGGTCCCCGAAGGAATGGGTGCAAATGAACACGGAGGACTATCATGAGGTTTAGACGGAATCTAGTAACTTATGGATCTGGATCAGCCGTGACCCTAAATATCTGCCTTCTCTGCCTCTCTCGCAGGGACTCACTCTCTGAGATATTTTCGCCTGGGCATTTCAGAGCCTGGCTATGGGATCCCTGAATTTATTTCAGCCGGGTATGTGGATTCTCATCCCATCACCATGTACAACAGTGTGTCCCAGCTGAAGGAGCCGCGGGCCCTGTGGATGGAGGAAAACCTGGCACCTGATCACTGGGAGAGGTACACACAGCTGCTGCGGGGCTGGCAGCAGGCGTTCAAGGTGGAACTGAAGCAGCTGCAGCATCACTACAATCACTCAGGTGGTGAAGGCAGCAGGGATGAGCACATTCCATCCCTAGCCCCCAACCCGGTAGAGGCCCCTGGGCTGACAGTGGCTGTGAGCTGAGCTACATTCTTTTGGCAAAGCTCAGGCAATCTTGTCACTGGGGTTCAGTGCCTGCCATCTGTCCTGTGCCTCTTCCACATTGTCTGTTTCTTCCCCAGCACCCCATGTGCCCCCATGTCCCTGTCCCATCTTCATTCAGGCTGCTGACCTGCATCTCCTCCTAAATCTAGCCGTTGCGTGTCTTATTTCCAGGCCTAATGAAGTGCTTGCTTATGGGCAATGACTTACTACATTAACTTTCCCCGGGGATATTTCTGGCTCCTGGGTATCTCTCCCTCCTCCATTGCAGTAAAAAGTGTATCAGTTAGTTGTTCCCAATATAGGATAACTCCACAAGGCAGGAATTATCATACTCCTTTGACATGCAGTAGGTACTCTGTAGATACCTATGTATAGGTGGGCTTATATCACAGGAACTTTCTGGAGACTCAGTGATGCCATGCCAGGCCTGTGCAGTAATGTATTCTGGGGTAGAAGATGCTTCCAGCCATGCCCCTAGTCAGATCATCCGGGTACCCACCTTTACATCCCCATGTCAACCCCTCCCTTCCTGCCATTCATGTGTCTTCCAGGGTTTCACACTTACCAGAGAATGATTGGCTGTGAGTTACTGGAGGATGGAAGCATCACGGGATTTCTCCAATATGCATATGATGGACAGGATTTCCTTATCTTCAATAAAGATACCCTGTCCTGGATGGCCATGGATAATGTGGCTGACATCATCAGGCGGGCATGGGAGGCCAATCGGCATGAGTTACAATATCAGAAGAATTGGCTGGAAGAAGAATGCATTGCTTGGTTAAAGAGATTCCTGGAGTATGGGAAAGATGCCTTACAAAGAACAGGTAAAGAGGAGGGGGAACTCCTTGTCCCCACATCCTCAGAACTAGCAGTTTCATACGTAACAGTCCTCTAATTTAGCTTTTAGCCATCTTTTTCTGAAGTCTGTTTTGTTAGTTGGGCTACAGTGACCTGTAACTTCCTCATGAAAACTTTCCCTAGTTACCCTTTTATCAGCATTTTAACAACACTCAGCAATTCTACTTGTTTTGAGTGGAGTATGTCCAGGGACGCTTCCTTTTGGGGGATTCAGTGAGATAAATCCTCCCATCTCCTGTTAATGATAAGTTGGGTAATATTGGGTTGGCCAAAAAGTTCATCTGGGTTTTCCTGAATGAACTTTTTTGGCACCCCCTGCCCAGTACTTTGGGAGGTAATGCAATTCTTCAAGCTTTGTAGTAACCAAGAGATCATACAACACCAGGATGAGTAAAAATCTGAAATTAGAAAAAAGACACACAGAGGGTCTTTGCTTACCTTAAGAGGTTAGGATAAGATTCCTTTCAGTAAAAAACTCCTCTTATACATCAAAGATATGATTCAGTTGGTCAACTTTTAGTTAACAAAGAACTTTTCATGCATGATCTCATTATTCAAAATGAATTATGTCTGTATCATGCTGTGGGAAACTCCCAGACACGATGTGCCTTTTCCCACAGGAGTGATGTTTAATAGTGGGGCTTTCCAGAGCTATGGCAGCCCCTTGGGGAGGCACCTGGACTACAGGTATGAATATGGACTCTCTGTTCAAGCACATCGGTTTTGGAGGCAGTTGACTGGAGTTTGTTTCAATTCTCCCACTCACTAGCTGAATACTCATTTTCATTTTAATGGTTTCAGGTAACAGAAATCTGCTCAAATTGGCTTTAGATCAAAGAATTTGTTATTGGTGAACCTGGGTTCTGGGTTATTCTTATTTTTATATGTTTCTTGCAATGAAGAAAATTGGGAAATGCAGTTGCTGTTTTCTAGTATTGTGCACTCAGTACATAAGATACTTCTATTTTAACTTGAACTTCTTTTTTTTCTAGAGCCCCCCAAAGTCAGAGTCAATCACAAAGAAACTTTCCCAGGGATTACAACTCTTTACTGCAGAGCTTATGGCTTTTACCCCCCAGAAATTTCCATTAACTGGATGAAAAACGGGGAAGAAATTGTCCAAGATACCGATTATGGAGGCATTCTTCCCAGTGGGGATGGGACCTATCAGACTTGGGTGTCTGTTGAGCTGGATCCTCAGAATGGTGACATTTACTCCTGTCACGTGGAGCATGGCGGAGTCCACATGGTTCTTCAGGGTTTCCAGGGTAAGGCTGGGATTGTGGCTGTCTGGGGAGTGAGACCGAGGAAAGGTGGTGAGCAGGAACCGTGGATCACTGCGTGCTTTAGAATAGGTCTGTTAAATCAGAGGTTCTCTCAACTTTTTGGTCCTAGGGCTCCTTTATACTCAAAAAATTATTGAGGACCCCAAAGAGCTTTTGTTTATATAAGTTATATCTATTTCTATTTACTGTATTGCAAATTAAAAAAAAATTTTTTTTAAGTAAACACTAGAAAACATAGCATTCTATTTGCTGTCAGAGTGATAATGTCATCTCATATTGTGTGGCCTCTAGAAAATTACCCTGTGCCCATGTGAGAGATGGAGATTTAAAAAAGGGGGGGGCGGGGAATCATGAGTTAGATCTCATTGACTCTCTGATTGGGTCTTGAGGACACCTGGGGCATTCAGACCATACTTTGGGAACAGCTGTTCCTGTTTCAGATTATTCTCCACAGAGCTGTGAAGAAGTCACAGTAAGAAAAGTAGTATTGGGCTTCTTGATGATCACAGGAAAAAAGTCCCCAAAAGATAACATAGAAGAGCAGGAGGACACGTGGATTTTTTCCTCCCTTATTTGCTTACTTTCAGAATCGGAAACTATACTTCTCGTGGTGAAAGCTGTTGGGTTCATTGTCCTCGCCATTGCCCTGGCTGGAGTTGGCATCCTAGCCTGGCGAAAGAGGCCCCGAGGTAAGAGGCGCGTGGAAGGATCCTGGGGATGAAGACTGTCTCTCCACAGCTCCAGAGTTTTATTTTCTGCACCTGCTACTCCAAGCTCCCTTTAGAACTGGGTTTGGCCTCATTTTGTACCATAGGACCCGAAACACCTCTCTCAGCATATAGGGAACACACACCATGGATGATGCTTGCAAGGAGAGTGGTCTGTTTCCTAAGTGGTGCCTGATGTCAACAAAGTGGTACAGTTCCTGTCCGGGTGGACTGTCCTTTGTGCAGTTGGTTCAGAGAAGATATGGTGACATTGATTTGTCTTTTTCCAAATGATCTCATTATTGTTAATTACTACTGACCTTTTAAAAATAATTTATTAGAATTGGAGGCTAATTACTTTACAATATTGTAGTGGTTTTTGCCATACATCGACATGAATCAGCCATGGGTGCACATGTGT
>NW_011494861.1:22387874-22389668 GCF_000754665.1 Bison bison bison
CCCTCCCCTCTCCCTCCCCACCCCAGCCTCTGGGTTGTCCCAGAGCACCGGCTTTGAGTGCCCTACTTCATGCATCGAACTCACACTAGTCATCTATTTTACATATGATAATATACATGTTTCAATGCTAATCTCTCAAATCATCCCACACTACTGACTTTTGAGAGGATTTTGTCCTTTGTTTTTCCCATCTTGACAAACATTATTCTGTCACAATCACGTGGAAGTCCTTTTTCTTCTCCTTTTTTTTTTTTCTTTTTTGGTCTGCACTGGGTCTTTGTTGCAGCACCCAGACTTTCTCTGGTTGCAGCACTTGGGCTCAGTTGCCCCGTGGCACGTGGGATCTTGTTTCCCGACCAGAGATTGAATCTGCATTCCCTGCATTGAGAGGTGGATTTTTAATCAGTGGACCACAAGGGAAATCCCTGCTTTTTCTTCTAATTCATCTTGCAACCCATGAAATGTGGAAGAGTAGATACCTTTAGAAAATGGAACTCAGGGTAAGAAAAAGTGAAAGGAGAAATGAGACATATAGGTTCTTGGTACCCAGGGAAAAACTTCATCCATTCCATAAACATGTATTAAATGCCTCCTGTGTTCTAGGGATTGTATTAAATGCTGGGCTATCACAATGCAAAAGACAGACACAATCCCTGTTAGAAAGCTTACAGTCTAGTCTTGCAAAGGTCATTTCCCACCTCTGGCTTCACTAGGTGCTCAAGTTGATAAGAGCATAATATTGATGAGCCCTGGATTATAGGTTTGAACCCAGTTGTGGGCCAGGAATTTGGCTGTACTTCACAGCCATAGTATCACCCAATTCAGGTGATACTGTTCAAAGTGTGCTATTAGTTAAACAAAACACCAACCCTGTACAAGAAAATTAACTCAGAGTTAATGGATCATTGTTTTCTTTATAAAAAGTATAGTTCTAACCCGAATCTAACAAGTGATAACTGCTGAAGCAAAAAAAATTTTTTTCTTCTTTTCTTATAATGATACACCTCTCTCAAGGATGATATGCACTGTGATTTCCTGCTCTTTTATCTTGTGGAGTTTGTGAATTTGAGTTGAAGTTTCTCAAGTAGTAAGAGAATCTTGACAAGTAGGCTAAAAATGTTTCTCAGAGTTTCAGTTCAGTTCAGTTCAGTCGCTCAGTCGTGTCTGACTTGTTGCGACCCTGTGGACTGAATCACGCCAAGCCTACCCATCCATCACCAACTCCTGGAGCTTATGCAATCTCATGTCCACTGAGTCAGTGATGCCATCCAACCATCTCATCCTCTGTCATCCCCTTCTCCTCCTACCTTCAATCTTGACCAGCATCAGGTCTTTTCCAACAAGCCAGTTCTTCCCATCAGGTGGCCAAAGTATTGGAGATTCAGCTTTAGCATCAGTCCTTCCAATGAATATTCAGGACTGATTTCTTTTAGGATGTCCTGGTTGGATCTCCTTGCAGTCCAAGGGACTCTCAAGAGTCTTCTCCAACGCCACAGTTCAAAAGCATCAATTCTTCAGCACTCAGCTTTCTTTATAGTCCAACAACATCCATACATGACTACTGGAAAAACCATAGCTTTGACTAAATGGATCTTTGTTGGCAAAGTAATGTCTCTGCTTCTTAATATGCTGTCTAGGTTGATCATAGCTTTTCTGCCAAGGAGCAAGTGTCTTTTAATTTCATGGCTGCAATCACCATCTGCAGTGATTTTGGAGCCCCCCCAAATAAAGTCTCTCACTGTTTCCACTGTTTCCCCATCTATTTGCCATGAAGTGATGGTACCAAATTCCATG
>NW_011494861.1:22389778-22403283 GCF_000754665.1 Bison bison bison
GCTTCTTGACCTGCATACAGGTTTCTCAAGAGGCAGGTCAGGTGGCCTGGTATTCCCATCTCTTTAAGAATTTTCTACAGATTGTTGTGATCCACACAGTCAAAGGCTTTGGCATAGTCAATAAAGCAGAAGTAAATGTTTTTTTTCTGGAACTCTTGCTTTTTCTATGATCCAACGGATGTTGGCAATTTGATCTCTGGTTCCTCTGCCTTTTCTAAATCCAGCTTGAACATCTGGAAGTTTACAATTCACGTACTGTTGAAGCCTGGCTTGGAGAATTTTGAGCATTACTTTACTAGCATGTGAAATGAGTGCAATTGTGCGGTAGTTTGAGCATTCTTTGGCATTGCCTTTCTTGGGGACTGGAATGAAAACTGAGCTTTTCCAGTCCTGTGGCCACTGCTGAGTTTTCCAAATTTGCTGGCACATTGAGTGCAGCACTTTCACAGCATCATCTTTCAGGATTTGGAATAGCTCAACTGGAATTCCATCACCTCCACTAGCTTTGTTCATAGTGATGTTTCCTAAGGCCCACTTGACTTCACATTCCAGGATATCTGGCTCTAGGTGAGTGACCACACCATCATGATTATCTGGGTCGTGAAGATCTTTTCTGTATAGTTCTTCTGTGTATTCCTGCCACCTCTTTTTAATATCTTTTGCTTCTGTTAGTTCTGTACCATTTCTGTCCTTTATTGTGCCCACCTTTGCATGAAGTGTTCCCTTGGTATTTCTGATTTTCTTAAAGAAATCTCTAGTCTTTCCCATTATGTTGTGTTCCTCTATTTCTTTGCATTGATCACTGAGGAAGGCTTTCTTATCTCTTCTTGCTATTCTTTGAAACTCTGCATTCAGATGCTTATATCTTTCCTTTTCTCCTTTGCCTTTTGCTTCTCTTCTTTTCACAGCTATTTGTAAGGCCTCCTCAGACAACCATTTTGCCTTTTTGCATTTCTTTTTCTTGGGGATGGTCTTGATCACTGCCTCCTGTACAACATCCTGAAACTCCGTCCATAGTTTTTCAGGTATTCTGTCTATCAGATCTAATCCCTTGAATCTCAGAGTTTACTGAGCACTGTATAATTTATTTTTGAGCTATAAGGAAAATGCACACATATCTGACTACAAACTCTTTTTCTTTCAGGGAAAAACAAAGTCATCTACCTTTCTACACCAGAACACTGATGGGAGATGGCTGCTTTCCAACTGTCTCTTCTCTAGGAACCATGGCCTCCTCTGTCCCATATGGACTCAAGCCTAGCACTTAAAGCTCTTGATAACAGCTGCAACAGACACGGATATTACAGGATTACGCATTTGTAATCTATGTACATTTCTACACATGGCAGAAAAATAGGAGCTACAAAATTCTTTGGCTCTAAATTAAAGACTGTCAGGTATCAGGCTCTTTTGATGGAATCTTTTAGAATGTGCATGCTAAGTTGCTTCAGTCGTGTCTGACTCTTTGCCATCCTATGGACTGTAGCCTGCCAGGCTCCTCTGTGCATAGGATTCTCCAGGCAAGAATACTGGAGTGGGTTGCCCTGCTCTCCTACAGGGGATCTTCCCCACCCAGGGATTGAACCCACCTCTCTTACATCTCCTGCATTGGCAGGCAGGTTCTTTACCACTAGTATCCTTTATCACATTTCCTCTAAATACAGCTGCTCTTCTGACACATTTCCTTACATCCCACTTGTCAACAGTGGTTTGCAGGTAGATTAGAGAACCTCAGGGCTGGGAGAAACCTTCAATCCAAGGCCAGAAATGTTTTCTCCAGTGCCTTTGCCTTGAGCATCTAGCCTCCACTTGAATTCCACCAATGATGGGCACCTCACTATATCATAAAAGGCTTTTCTCTTCTTTCAGGAAAATGTTTACTATGCAAAAGCTGTGGGTGCCATGACTGTGACCCTACAGACAGGTGGGACCATTCCATGAGGACAGTCAGTGAGTTTCTACAACAGCTTGTGAATGGTGGGATCATTTTACACCTTTCCTGGCCTAAGAGGAAGCAGAAGGGCCCTGTTCTTATGGCAGCTCTGCCTGGTAGTTGGGCATCTTGGAAATATCCCTTGTCAGATCTGTCCTTCTGTCTTATATGGGAAAGTAAGAAAAATAATAATCAGACATTATCACCATCAGTGGAAATACAGAAACATGAACCCAACTGCCATCTTTTAATGTAAAAATGATAGTATGTCCCAGAAGAGGATTCAGTTCTAATTTCTACCGTTCCTCTATAGGTTTATTGTAGATGGGCTCAACTCACCTTTATATATGTGCTTTTTCTCTATACATCTGCACTGGGAATAAACAGAAGTCCCATTGTGAGAATTAGGATTCCCTTGATCCTCCTTACTCTTTCCAGCCTCTTAAAATCCTCACCATCACGTACCCCTCATCCTGCCCCTGTGTGGCCACTGGTCTTCTGGTTGACCGTCAGTTCTATATTCATCTGTCCCACTTCACCGACCCTGTCCGACCACACACCTCAGCTCTGAGGTTGGCGGACCCAACTTTGACAGCTGACTTTAAACGTGTACATAGACTTGACCTTTGCTCTTTCTCGACTGTGACATTTGCCTCCGGCTTTAATCATCACAGTTACAGGTACAGACATTCTCAGTGTGCCAGGGCTATTCCTTGCTCCACTGTCCCCACCTCCTTCCATGGATGAAGCTCCCACCCCTCGTTTCTTTCCTAGCACCAGCCGAGTTGCATAAGAGCACATTTGTGTTTGATATTTTGCTTTTAGGGTTGCCATGGGCAATTTCCATACCATCTTTTAAGCAGCGTTGCACTGTGAAGAGAGCAGCTTTATTTCTGGAATGGTTTCTTCTTACAATTAGAATAGTTAGGGACTCGATATATTTTGAATGGACACTTACAGTGATTCAGGTGCTATATCTATATAAATGTCTTGTCTCTCCAACTGCACAGTACTCTCATCAAAGATGTTAATAGTCAAAGCCTTTTTGTGTTGCCAGAGCCTTGCCCGACACTTAACATGTAATAAAAATGTCTGTATGGATGAAGAGGAAAAGGCAGAGGCAAGGGCAAGGACGTGGTGAGGAGACATCCAGTAACACACTAGCAGCATCTCTGTTTATCCCTTGGGGATTTTATAACATAAAGAGAGTTATCATATAAATGTAATATAAAGGGATGATTTTGTACCTTTGTTTTACAAGTGGCTCAAGATTACATTATTTCTTGATAATTTTGGACCTCTTGCTTCATTAGCTCATATTTGTTGATTACAGATGCTCAGCTATTGGAATCTATGAAATATTTGATAACCTAATTAAACATTAAAAACAACTGTGCTATCACCACAATCATCTTTTGACTTTGGATTGTCTTTACTTGGGTGTCCTTTGTAACTCAGCTGGCAAAGAATCCACCTGCAATGCAGGAGACCCCGGTTCAATTCCTGGGTCAGGAAATTCCCCTGGAAAAGGAGTAGACTATCAACTCCAGTATTCTTGGGCTTCCCTGGTAGCATAGACAGTAAAGAATCTGCCTGCAATGTGGGAGACCTGGGTTTGAACCCTGGGTTGAGAAGATCCCCTGGAGGAGGGCATGGCAACCTACTTCAGTATTCTTGCCTGGAGAATCCCATGGACAGAGGAGCCTGGCGGGCTACTATCTGAGTTAAGAATAGTGGATGAGAAATATGTTCAGCTCTCTTCTTATTCATCTTGTTTTTTAAACTCTATTTATTATATATTTTCTTGTTAAGCACATACAGACCAAGATATATCATACTTAAATAACAGTGTATGAGGAAAGCCAGGAAAGCAGTTTAAAGAGCATAGAGAAAGTCAGGCAAGGCTTTCCTGGCCCAGGCTCCTCTGTCGTACGCATGAGCTGTCCCATCAGAGAGCTGGCCTCCTCTGCTTCTCCCACTACTTTCAAGTTCTTCTGGCTCATTCCTTATTTCCAAGGAACTACATACTTAGTTTTTCCTCTTCTATTTTTAACCTAAGGAGAGATTGGTTTCGCAGTTGTGGCCCTGAGGAATAGTCGTCCCCTAGGGAGGCCAGTTGATCATTTTCGGGCAGGGTCCCTCCGAGTGGTCACACCTTGTTTTCATCGCCCGCGTCTGGGGTCTTTGTCCTAACGTGTAGGTCAAGCATCCCTGTGGGCGCATAAACTGGAGTGTCACTGGATTCATGTACTGTGATTGCCAAGTGGTCAGATACTTGTCTCGGCTGGTCGGTGTATCTCCCAGCAAGAGTCTACATGAGAACAACCCCTCACAGTCAGAGGGTGCCTGGAGGCCCCAGAATTGATGCACGGGTATGTGTGTGTGGCGGGGGGGGGGGGGGGGGGTGCAATTCTTGCTCTTTAGCTCCACATTTCCAGGGTGAGCTGTTCTTCCACACACCATGAGTTCAGAAAACGTTCTCCAGGGAGGGAAAGGCATTTGCTCAAAGTGCCAGTGGGCAGCAGCACCGGAGGGGTGTGGGGTCATTTGTCTTCCAGCCCAGATGTTTTCCACTTGACTGCACTGCCCTTGTTGGAGAAAAAGCCGCCACTGTCCTTCCTGAAATGCCTTCAGCACCTCTCTTTCTTTGGACTTTTGCCGTCTTTTAGCCTTTGATCTCACTGCAGCATCTTTGCATCTCTCTTTCCCTTTGGGCTCCCTTTCTCAAAAGTCCTTTCATCTTCCAGTTACCCCTGCAGGCTGTGTAACAAATCCCAAGCCCTAGTGGCTTAAAACAACAGCAATTGTTTTTATCATTAATATCTTTCAGAGTTTCTGTGGGTTGGGGATTTGGGTAGGCAGTTTTGGCTTGGGGTTGCAGTCAAATAGTGACTGGAATTAAAACAGAGCAGGACTGGAGCAACTCAGGGTGGAGGGTCAGGCATCTTTTTCTCTGTGTAGCCTGGGGCTCTCCATGTGGTCTCTCTGTGTGGATTAGATTGGGCTTCCTCACAGCATGGTGGCCTCAGGGCAGCAAGACCACTTACACGGAAGCTAGCTTCCCTCAGAGCAAGTGTCCCAAGAGATAAGGGCAGAAGTGGCCTAGCCTTGGAAGCCACACCATGTCACCTTCGCCATACTCTAATTAGTCAAAGAAGTCACAAAATCCTGTTCAGGTTCAAGGGGAGGGTGTAGAGACCTCAACACTCAATGGGAAAATTGGCAAAGTCACGTTGTGGGAAGAACATGTGGGTGGGAGGTATGGCTGTGGTCGTGTTTGGAAAGCCAGAGCCCATCAGAAGCACGCTGGCTCGCCCCTCTCTCCCCATCCCACAGTGCATTAGTGTCTAATGACTGCCATAGCAACCCACTGCAGACTGGGCGGCTCTGGAGCAACAGATTTCCCATCTCACTGTTCTGGAGACCAGAAGTCCAAAATTAAGGTGTTGGCAGAGCTGTGCTCCCTCTGAAGCCACCAGGGAAAAGTCTGTGCCAGGCTTCTCTCCCAGCTGCTGGTAGAGCCTTGGCTTGTGGCTGTGTAACTCCAGTCCTCACTGGTGTTCTCCCTGTGTGTGGGTCTCTGCATCCAGCTTTCCCTTTTTATGAGGATAGCAGTCATACTGGATTAGGGGTCCATGCTACTCCGATAGGACCTCATCTTAACTAACTACATTAGCAACTATTCCATTTCCAAATAAGGTCACATTCTTAGGTACTGGGGCTAGGACTTGAGTTGGGGATATACACAGTTTAACCCATAGCACACCTCTGCCAAACCTCTGCAGGCTCCTCTCAATCCAGCAAAAGTTCGTTTTGCTCCAGTGAATCAGCCGGCACTTAGGAAATCAAAATAATTAAACGAACTCTCCCCAGAGTGAGACTGACTCGTAAGCAGTCCACCTGACCTTAACTCGCCACGAGAGGAGTTAAGTCAAATGAATCTGGCAGAATTTTGCATATGGTTTTGGGGGAGTTTGGGGGACTGCAATCCTTTCTTTAAATCATACCACTTGGTTTTCTTTCGTTTATAATGCTCATCCCCCCAACCTTTGCCTGACAAGGAAAGGTATTTTTGGTCTCCAGCTTTCATCCCTGATGGTGAAAGCAGCTTCTCATTGATCTACTTGCCCAACAGCTTCTCCTTTAGAGACTGAGGCTTCTGATGCCTGCTCTCTTTGGTTCAGAGGGAAGATGCTGGTGTCTTTCAGTAGGTTAAATATACCTTCAGACCCCTGGACACAAGATCTCTGGGAACACTTAGCTGATGGGGACCCTCTGCTGAGGAAGAAGCTCAAACTGGGGTTCCAGAGGAACTCACCCAGCTTTCACTGTGGCGTCCTTCTCCTTCTCTCTTGCTTCCCCATAGTTGGCTTGGCTGAGTAAAAAGAACACCAAATATAGCCACCTACATGAATGACTTACCACGTAGCTAGACAGACACCATCTATGCCATTATATGTATCTTTATTGTACATCTTATTTAATTACAATACTAAACTCTGTCCATTTACTCCATCTCTGGCCCATGAACCAACTGAGGAGGGCCATAATTAAAATATAAGGGACATTCATGCAAATTTGAAAACTATTTCCTTCCTCTGGGTGAACGCTGACCAAGGCCAGGTCATATGGCTTAGCCAGCAGAACGTCGAGTTTTTCTTCCCTGTTTGCCCCTCTGGTGAGATGTCCTTGTAGGGGGCACAATCTTACATGACAGCTCTAATCCTACCATCAGAAAACGGATAGAAATTGGCTGTAGACTAAGACAAATGAATTGGTTTGGAAGGGAGGGGTGAGGGTGGAAAAATACAGGTTAAGTCATTCAAATGGTAGAATTAGAAGTCCTATTTGTGTATACAAATGGCTAAAATTATCTGAAAGGCTTTACATAACCCTATCATGGAGTTTATTTATGGCGATCTATTTTTAAATTTCTATGTCATATTAGACAGTCCATTTGCACGATGCCTTGTATGTAGTAGGAACTCAGTAAATACTTCTTGAATGAACCAGTACAGTATTTTAATTAGCTGGTCCACATGTACTGGTGCAAAAGAACAGTGTCATCTTACAAATGAAGTCATAGACGGGAAATATCCCACTCAGGATCGTATGACGTTCGAGGGGCCCAGGATGAGCACTCCAAGGATTCATCTGAATTCTTCAAAGGTTTCATCAGCATCAACATTCTTTGTTTAGTACTTTATCCTGTTATTGCCTTGTCTGTGAAATTAGGTATCCCAAACATTCTAACCACACTCCTCTTCCCACACACACGCATTAGGGACCAGGACAGATTTCAGAGGTTCTTACCTTCAGCCACCTTTTTCTGGAAGGTTCCGAGAAGAGGTGCTGAGAAAAGAGTTCTCAGCCATCTTGGGGGCTTCCCTGGTAGCTCAGTGGTAAAGAACCCGCCTGCCAATGCAGAAGCCATGGGTTCGATCCCCGGGTAAGGAAGATCCCCTGAAGAAGGAAATGGTGACCCACTGCAGTAGTTTTGCCTAGGAAATCCCATGGACAGAGGAGACTGGCAGGCTACAGTCCACAGAGTCGCAGAGAGTCAGACACGACTTAGTGACTAAACAAAAAAATCGGTGGCTATCACTCAGCCATCTTGGGGACCCAAATATCTGATACTTAATATGTTTTTTTTATTCTTAAGGATTCTGAAATTTCCTTTCTACCATCACTTGGAAGTATTTAGTTAATAATGCAAGTTTAAAAAATTATTTATTTAATTTTTATTTTTGGCTGTGCTGGGTCTTTCTTGCTGTGCAGGCTTTTCTTTAGTTGTGGTGAGCAGGGGCTACTCTCCAGTTGCAATGTGCAGGCTTCTCATTGAGGCGGCTTCTCTTGTTGTGGAGCACAGGCTTTAGGGCACAAGGGCCATGTTCTAGAGCACAAGCCCAGCAGTTGTGGCACACACATTACACAAGTGGGATCTGTGGCAAGTGGGTTCTTCCCAGACCAGGGATTGAACCCATGTCTCCTGAATTGGCAGGCAGATTCTTTACCACTGAGCCACCAGGGAAACTCAACGAAGATTCTTGAAATACAAATTCCATCAATTCCTACTCATCACCTATGAAGTATAGGAAACAGTGCTAAAGAGAATTGATCGTGTGTATATTTTCCTCTCCTGCTTCCTCCCATTTAGGGTTAGCTGCACTGAGCGACTTCACTCTCACTTTTCACTTTCATGCATTGGAGAAGGAAACAGCAACCCACTCCAGAGTTCTTGCCTAGAGAATCCCAGGGACGGGGGAGCCGGGTGGGCTGCCATCTATGGGGTCGCACAGAGTCAGACACGACTGAAGCGACTTAGCAGCAGCAGCAGCAGCACCCAGTAGGAGCATCTGCCTTTGTTCCGCGGTGAGGGTTGGGTATGAGAGAATGTTTGGGACCAGAAGGTTCTGAGTCCATTGGAGCTGGACAGTCAGAGTGAGCGGCTGAGTGGCAGCAGTAAAGCTGAGTTGGCTTGGAGCCCTGGCAAGCCGAGGCTGGGGCTAAGGCAAGTGCTGTGGCAGCAGCCAGACCTCTGAAGATGCAAAACCAGGGCCAGAAAGTGGCAACAACTAAGGAGAAAAACAGGTTCTGAGAAAATAGCTTCTTAAATGGAAACTAAATTCAGGGAACAGGAGACTCCAGAATGAAATGGGAATGGAAATGGGAATGGAAACCAGAATGGAAAAGGAAGTGAAACCAAGGAAGAAATGAGACTTTCACTCCCAAGCTAAAGCAGTCTGCTTTTCTCCCTTTTTGAAGAATCAGTGTAGATTCTTAGGTGACATTGCTAACTGAACTGAGTAAAAGCTCTATTTTTTTCTTTTTAACAGCAAGATGACAGTAGCCTAAATAAAGAATCCTGGGAACACACAGAGACGACACAAACTCAAAAGGTGAGACAATTCCAGGAAAATCTGGAATAATAAAAAATAAAACATTTGGAGTTCATCAGCTGCTGAAATACAGCCCTTTGACGTACTTGAAAAGATTCCAACGCTTATACTCTGCATATCACTCACATAATGGCTGCAGATATGTGGCCCCCGCGTGACGCACCACGGAAGTCACCAAACCAGATGTAACCCCCAGAGGCTGAGAACTTGGGCTGCCTGCCATCTGACTTTTAAAAAGCTGAATTAGTCATTGATCCCTGAGGAACAAGGAGGGTTGAGGATGAAAGGCAAGCTGCTCTAACCCAATTTAGGTCTTTGCAACTGAAATTGAGATCAAATTTCAAAAATCTGTAAACTTGCCCAGCTTCACAGACCTGTGATTCATCTACAAGATGACATGTTTATAGGCCCAGTGATGCCATTTTCAAGGATTGGCCTCTGCCACAATGAATTAGTCGTTTCTTTGTGTGGCACTGCATACACCATACTTTGATTAAAGCCAGAGTGTATTTATTCCAATTTCTCATTAATAATCTGCCACAGATATTGATACTCAAGTTAAATTCATATGTCCTTCATTTGTTAATCAGCCATTCATAGAATGTATGTTCCATGAGGCCCGAGACGCCAGTACCTGGCACATAGTAGATATTCAATAACTGTGCATATTGACTAAAAGACTTTCTGTAATACCTACTATGAGCCAGACTATATAGAAAATGGTACCCAATGATGTTTTGAAAATCAAGTGCAGAAATGGCCCAGACATGTGCTTATAAGCAAGTCAAGCTCACATGATAGAGAATGATTCTAGGGAAGATAATCTGGAATGTATTTCTGTAAAATAGACCCTGGGCTTCATGTTAATAGAAGAAATACAATTCTGACAATGACCTTTGGGGATAATGCCGAAAAACACAGGTTGGATAGAACTCCGGAGCCTAATGGAGATAGGAAGGCTTGTTTATAAGTACTGCTTTAGTGAAGGGGAGGAGAGAGAGAGGGGAGGGCTGGAAGAGCCCAGGGCTGCCCTCCCGCTCTTCAACCCCCCTCCCCCTGCCGCAGCAGCTGTGCTGGGCTTCCAAGGTCAACAGCAATTGTGGTGGTGACATCGAGGAACTCAGAGATGTCCAGTAAGACAGAGGAAGCTCTAATCCTCTAATTTCCTTCTGCCTTCCCCAGCTGGCCAGTCCTCAGAATCCACTCCCTTTCTCAATCCCTCAGTGCCTTTGGCTCTGCCCCTCAAAGGACACTGGCTACTCTGTGCTGAAATTTATCTGTTTCTGCACAGCTGATCTCTGTGGCTAGCCTGGAAGCTGCTTAAGGACACAGTCTGAATTCAACCTCATTTGCCTCAGTTTTAAAAAAAAACAGTTAAGTACCTCTTTCCTGGTGTTAGTGTGGGAGTCATAGGAGATGTGTGTGTGTGTGTGAAAGCACTTGGCACAGTGTGTGCCACATGCTGTGTCTCTTCCTCTAGGTTTTCTCCAGGAACTACGCCTTGTGCCCCACATAATCATAGCTACCATTTACGGAATACTTACTGTGAACTAGGCACTTTACATGTATGGTCTCTTTTCATCATAATTTCAGCAGCAGGTCTTATCTCCATGTCACTGAAATTCAGATAAGTTACATTTCTTGATGAGGTCAGAGTTCATAAATGACAGATGCATGATTCCAACCCAGGTCCTTCTCCATAGAGAGCTGTGCTCTTTTCAGTACCTCACCCTATCTGCACATAGTAGGCACTCAACTGATACTTGATGAAAATTATAAGGTATCATTTACTCTAAGGGCTCCTCTGGTGGCTCAGACGGTAAAGCAGGAGACCCGGGTTCGATCCCTGAGTCGGGAAGATTCCCTGGAGAAGGAAATGGCACCCCACTCCAGTACTCTTGCCTGGAAAATCCCATGGAGGGAGGAGCCTGGTAGGCTACAGTTCATGGGGTTGCAAAGAATCGGACACGACTGAGCGACTTCACTTTGACTTTAAACTATATTCTAGGACTTCCCAGGTGGTCCAGTGGTTAAGAATCTACCTGCCATAAAAAAAGGGCACATGAAAAGATGCTCAACATCACTAATTATTAGAGAAATTAAAATCAAAACTACAATGAGGTAACAGCTCACACCAGTCAAAATGGCAATCATCAAAAAATCCACGAACAATAAATGTTGGAGAGGATGTGCAGAGAACGGAAGCCTCCTAAAGTGCTGGTAGGAATGTAAGTTGGTACAGCCACAATGGAGAACAGTATGGAGTTTTCTTAAAAAACTAAAAATAGAGCTCCCATATGGCCCTGCAATCCCTCTCCTGGGCAGATATCCAGAGAAAAACACAGTCTAAAAAGATAGATGCACACCAGTGTTCACTGCAGAACTGTTTACAGTAGCCGAGATATGGAAGCAATCTAGATGTTCATCGACAGAGGGATAGACAAAGAAGACGTGGTAAATATACACATAATGGAATATTACTCAGCCATTAAAAAGAATTCCATATGCCACTTGCAGCGGCATAGATGGACCTAGAGATTGTCTTGCTGAGGGAAGTAAGTCAGAGAAGGAAAATATCACATCTCTCGTATGTGAAATAGAAAAAGAAATGATACAAATGAACTTATTTATGAAACAGACTCACAGCTTTAGGAAAGAAACTTAAAGTTGCCAGGGTTAGGGGAAAAATATGAGGAAGAGATAGGAAGTTTGGGACTGACATGTACATTTTTCTACATTTAAAATGAATAACCAACAGGATCTATGAAATAGCACAGGGATCTCTGCTCAATGTTATGTGGCAACCTGGATGGGAGGGAGTTTGGGGTGGAACGGATACATGTCTATGTATGAGAGAGAATGAGTACCTGTGAAAGTCATGTCCGACTCTTTGTGACTCCATGGACTAAAACAATACAGTCCATGGAATTCTCTAGGCCAGAATACTGGAGTGGGTAGTCTTTCCCTTCTCCAGGGGATCTTTCCATCTCAGGGATCAAAGCCAGGTCTTCTGCATTGCAAGCAGATTCTTTACCAGCATGGATACCTGTGTAAATACCTATGTAAATACACACACACACACACACACGTTAATCAACTATACACGAATACAAAATAAAAAGTTTTTTAAAAAAGAATCCGGCCATCAATGCAGGACATAGGTTTGATCCCTGGTCTGGGAAGATTCCACACGCCATCGGGCAACTAAGCCCATGTGCCACAACTACAGAGCTCATGAGCTGCAGCTACTGAGCCCGTGCTCCGTAACAAGAGAAGCCACTGCAGTGAGAAGCCCGAGCACCACGACTGGATAGGAGCCCCCACCCGCCACAAGTAGAGAAAGCCGCGACCAAGACCTACTGCAGCCAAAAATCAACAAATAAAAATTAACAAAGCAAAAACTATGTTCCATAGTGAACCTTGGGAACAAAGGAATCAAAGCAGCTTTACAATGAATCAGAAAGTTAATAAAGTCCCTTATAAATTTGTGAAAGTCTGGATCTTTTTGCTTAGCCTTTGGTGATGTGACTTAAATGCTGAATATGGCCAAATGAAGCACATAGGGAATTGTCATGTGTTTCATGGAAATGTCAGTGAAGGCCATGGACAAGATTCATTCCTTGGCAATTGTTGGCAGATGGGAAGAGCTGATGCACAAAGGGAAAACTGAAAGCTCTTCAACTTGCAAACAAACTCATCCAAGGTAGATCCAGGGATACTAAGGATTTTCAAACTGGGATGTCAGGTTAGGGGTTATACAGTTAAATTCTCTCATTTTACAGATGAGAAAGTTGAGGCTTAGAGACAATAAAATGATTTGACAAAAGAAATGCTAAAACTAATCACAAACTTTATATCTTTATAACATAACATCACTAGTCATTAGGGAAATACAAATTAAGACCACAGATTATCAGGACACACCTATAAGAAGAACGAGAATGAAAAGCAGTGACAACAGCAAATGCTGGTGAGGATGCAGAGAAAGAGAAACCAGATCGCTCACCGTTGTTTACAGAGCACAGAACGGTAAAAGCAACATAGTTTGGCCATTCCTTTAAAAACTAAAAATACTTATCCAGAAGTGAAATTCCTAGTAATTTACTCCAGAGAAATGAAAACCTATGTGCACATAGAAATCTGTACACATTGCTCATTGCAGCTTTATTTGTAATAGCCAGAAACTGGAAACAACCAAAAGGTCCCTCCATAAAACAGTTGTCCATCCATGCCATGTAATATTACTCAGCAGAAAAAGAGAATAAACTATTAATACATGCAATGATTTGGATGAACCTCAAGAGCATTATGCTAAATGAAGAAAGCCAATCTCAAAAGGTTACATACTACATAATTCCATTCTACAACACTCTCGAAATGACAAAATTTTGAGAGATGGAAAACAGATTAGTAGTTGCCAAGGTTAGGGGTAGTTGGAGAAAAGAGGCTGGATGTGACTATAAAGGGGTGGCATGTGAGAGATAGTAGACCTGTGTCTTGACTACAGTGCTGGTCACACAAATCTGCACATGTGATAAAATAACATAATAAAGTGTGGAAAATTCTGAAAGAGATGGGAATACCAGACCACCTGACCTGCCTCTTGAAAAACCTATATGCAGGTCAGGAAGCAACAGTTAGACCTGGACATGGAACAACAGACTGGTTCCAAA
>NW_011494861.1:22403383-22403591 GCF_000754665.1 Bison bison bison
TATTGTCACCCTGCTTATTTAACTTATATGCAGAGTACATCATGAGAAACGCTGGACTGGAAGAAACACAAGCTGGAATCAATATTGCCGGGAGAAATATCAATAACCTCAGATATGTAGATGACACCACCCTTATGGGAGAAAATGAAGAGGAATTAAAAAGCCTCTTGATGAAAGTGAAAGTGGAGAGTGAAAAAGTTGGCTTAAA
>NW_011494861.1:22404044-22417527 GCF_000754665.1 Bison bison bison
CAGGGAAAAGACTCTGATGCTGGGAGGGATTGGGGGCAGGAGGAGAAGGGGACGACAGAGGATGAGATGGCTGGATGGCATCACTGACTCGATGGACATGAGTCTTGAGTGAACTCCGGGAGTTGGTGATGGACAGGGAGGCCTGGTGTGCTGCCATTCATGGGGTTGCAAAGAGTCAGACACAACTGAGCGACTGAACTGAACTGAACTGATACTCACATATGGTATAAGTACTGGTTTCTTGGCTTCCATATTAACCATAATTATGTAAGCTGTAACCATGGAGGAAACTTGGTGAAAGGTACATGGGACCTCTCTGTACTATCTTTGTGCTTTCCAGTAAATCTATAATTATTTCAAAATAAAATATTTCTAAAATGAAAGCCACTTGTAATTATGATACTTGTAATTATTTGGCTTCTTTGAAACAAGTTCCACATAGATATTAGCCAGATAATAGACTGATACTCCTAGCTTGTTAAAGTGATCTGTGCCTGTTATCATAGCTACCCCCAGATCCCTTTTTCGAAAAATTCCATTTCGTTTGCAATCAGTAAGATTGTAAAATTAAGACACTTAAGGAGACCCATTAACAATGGAGTAATCTGAAAAAGCTGTCTTATTAGAATTTGGTAATTTCATATTACAACATTAAAATCATTTGTTTGGGAAGTCTTTGGAACATTTCTACTGTTTTAAAACCCCATAATAGAAGAAGTGTAAGGTATTTGGTGCTTGGATCTTGCTGCCATTTGAAAGCGCCCTCACCCAAGGCAAGGTAAGCATCACTGACTTATATGACCAACAATACTAAACACTTGGTGGTGAGGAGCTCAAGATGATTTGAATGTTAAGCCTCTTTTTGCACAGTCTTAAGACTGATTATCCTTCAGCCATTCTAACTGTTGGGTTCTCAAGTTAGTTCCCTTGCAGTGGCTGTTTTCTAGTTGCTCACAGCTGTACCTTGAGTCTACAAATACATCACCCATTTTCTGTGGCTCTTAGTGACCTGAGAGTTATGACTAATGCTTTCCATTATGACTGTACTGATCAAGCTAATGAATAAACCAGTTAAGTGCATAGTTCCTTAAGGGGC
This sequence comes from Bison bison bison, assembly GCF_000754665.1. Taxonomy (NCBI): domain Eukaryota; kingdom Metazoa; phylum Chordata; class Mammalia; order Artiodactyla; family Bovidae; genus Bison; species Bison bison. The sequence continues at coordinate 22,405,141 of NW_011494861.1, forward strand.
AGATCCTCGTGGAATTGATCTGCATATGTGGTTAGGTGTGATGCAGTTCATTTCCTTGTAGGGAAGACAGACAGGTAAGAGTACAATAGAAATTCATCCTGATTGGTCCTACAATAGGACAAGGGTAGGATTGAAGATGGCAAATTCTTTGAGGAGGGGGCAAGGGCAGTACTGGAGACCAAGGCTCATGGTGTCAGAGAAAGAGGCTTGAGCTGCTTTTTCTTCTAGTAGTTACAGAAGAAGGTAATATACAGTAAGATAGGAGTGAGTAGGGGAGTTCCAGCCACTATCCAACCCTTAACAAAGCAACATCTGCCCCGGAAAGAGGGAACTACAGGCGTCTGTGTTGTTCACTGAGGTATCTCTAGCACCGAGGACAGTAGCTGGCTCAAAAAAATAGTTGTTGAATGAACAAATAAAAAGAATACATTAAAACTCATCCTCTATATCGCTGTATCCTTAACTACTTTTCCATCAGTTCAGAGTGTTACAGAGTGGCATCACAGAAGCCAAGAAAGGCAATTTCAAGGAAGAAAGTGTATTCAGTGATGTCAATTCACGTCATATATCGCATGGGGCTGATGGTGCATACCAGGTGCCCCAGGGCCCAGCATGTGGCCCAGCATGAGTCACCGTGCCTCTTCACTGGATGAATGGCGTCCAATAATTATTTTTAAGAGTTAACTAGAATATTGCGTTGGCTCTTTCTGTTCTCTCACATTTTGTTAGTTTGGAACCCAAACTTGCGGGGTTTTAATAAACGCTGGAAATATTTAGGAAACATCTCAACTCCTTTTTCCTTAAAATATTTCTCCACTGCCACTAACTCAGCAAATAAAATTGGGCTACGCAAAGTCTTTTTTGTTCCTCTTTTTCTAGTGTGTTGGAGCTGGAAGGGACCTTAGATGAACTTCATCTTCATAGATTAGGATCCTAGACTGTGAAGTCTAGGATGGCTTGCTCAGGGTCACCTGACCAGCTAGTGGCAGAACCCTGTGAGAATCTAACTCCTCACCCAGTGATATCTCCATAATCCCAAGCTGTCTTTCTCTCTCAAAAATTCAAAACAACAGATGTGTCTGGGGGGTACCTATTAGATACAAGGCCTTCCCCAGCAGTTGAGTGGTAAATGCTCCACCTGCCAGTACAGGAGACTCGGGTTTGCTCCCTGGGTTGGGAAGATCCCTTGCAGAAGGAAATGGCAACCCACTCTAGTATTCTTGCCTGGAAAAATCCCATGGACAGAGGGGCCTAGCAGGCTACAGTCCATGGGGTCTCAAAAGAGTCAGATACAACTTGGCAGCTGAACAACAATTAGATATAAGACAGTAAGCTGGTGGTTTCCACTGGAGAGACAGATTGAAAAAAGGTCCCTACCTTGAACAATTTTATAAATGAATGGGAAGAAAGACACATTTGAGGAAAATTCTAGAAAATATACGCAAAAAATAAGTTGCATGGAAATCCATGTGGCAATGAACTTCAACTTGAATGAGAGAAGACTTTGGAGCAAATGTGACACCTTAAGTGTGCCCACTCTGCTCCACAGGGAGAGCGGTTGAGGGTGTGTGGAGGTGGGGGCGTCAAATCCTTCACTGGTCCCAGAGACCATTTCCAGCATAGCTGGTGGGGTTGGAACGCTGCTCACCTCTCACTGTCTTCTTACAGGAGAGGCCAGGAACCATGACAATGTCTAGGCCAACCACAGGTTTTCTGAGCAGAGAAGAAAGAAGCAGGCTCAATATTTCAGGCACATACTTACGTCCTTATCTTTTCTTAATCTACAATGTTCCTAAAGGAAGTTTTTTTGAGCCAAGAGTCTTAGTTTGCAGTTATAGTCGGTTTAACTTGATTTTGTAAAACCACCTCCAGAAATGCCCAGGATATTAAGTGATACAGGACTGCAGAGAACAGTCAGTAGAGTTAATGTGCTAATGAGGTAGTAACACAGCTTTGCTCAGGATTAACACATTCGGGAGCCAACCAATTAACTGCTCTTTCTAAAACCTCCCAGGCATATTCTGTGTTCAGAGCTTGGTAAATCTCCTAGCCTTTGTAAATCTCAGCTCTCCTATGGTTTTTGTTGTTTTTTTTTTTGGCAGGGCTTGGGGAATGGGAGAGGAGTTAGAAAATGAAAAGTTAGCTGAGTGACAAATCCCAATTTAAGCTATCTTGTTGTTATACCAAATACTGATTGCATGCGTGCTAATTCGCTTCAATGGTGTCTGACTCTCTGCGACCCCATGGACTATAGCCTGCCAGGCTCCTCTGTCCATGGGATTCTCCAGTGAAGATGACTGGAGTGGGTTGCCATTTCCTTCTGGAGGGGATCTTCCGAATCCAGGGATCAAACTTGGGTCTCCTGCACTGCAGGCAGATTCTTTACCATCTGAGGCACCAAGGAAGCCCTGGTTACATATCAGAAAATCACATATTTGTTTAGCATCATCCCAGTCCTTTATGGATTCACACAGCCTTCCCCTCCACCCAATTTGGGTCAGGACAGAAGTGCTCTCTGAGATGCAAGTACTCTATTTTGACTGTTAATCCTGGCACTAACTTTGCTCTCTAATTAACATCCCTGTATCAGGCAGAGTCCTTGCCAAGGTAAAAAGAACATAAGCATCTCTGGATCCTAACATCTAACATTTGAGTCAGCCGCAGATGCCTTTGTGGGAGGGTCCTTTGGAAATATAACAGCATATATTCCTCTCTTTACTCTAAAAGTCCTTCTCCGGTCTCCAGAATATCCCTTCACTCCATGAGGTATTTTTCTTCTTTAAGACGTTTGACAAAGTCAAGGCTGAAAAAGATAAAGTCACAAAACACTTTACATTTATGGAGCTATATACTGCTCCTCCATCCTCTTCCCTGGAAACTTTCCTCATGGGAGGATACCCGTCTTTCTCCTAAATCATTAATTCAACAAATGTGTGCTTTGTGTAACCCTGTGCATGCCATGTACACTGCTAGGTGCTGAAGAGTATGCATGAGGAACAACTCTTGCTGGAAGGTCAAAGTTACTCACATTACTTTTCTATTTTGTTTATATGTTAGAAGAAAGTTTGCCAATTGTATAATCCCTTTTCTAAAATATCAGGAGAAAAAGGGATAATTTCTGAATGTTCCAAGTGTCCTCCTCTACTATGTATTCCATCCATCCATCCGTCCATCCATCTGTCCAGCCACTCACCCCTGCACTTCCAACATTGTGTTGCCTTCTTTTGACCAAATGCTGTACTAGGCACTGAGGATAAAGACCCATCTGCTAACAACCTCAAGGAAGTTCCAGTCCGGAGGGACACGGTTGTATGATCAGACCATGAGCCAGAACATTACTGTTAGAGTGGAAGCATGTACTCAACACAAAAGGAACGAAGCCCATGGCTTCCAGCAGCTGAGGCCGATTGTGAGTGAGTTCATGGAACAGTTCTTGATAACTGTTTTAATTCCCTTTGGGTATATTTTCAAGGAAATTTAGAAACAGCAAAACCTAGAATCCAATTTGATATGTATAAACGTTTAATCCTTTGGGGGCGTATTTGGTCCTTCTGTTTCTCCGCTTCTCTCCTTTACCTTCAGGCTCCCGACCTTGTGGAAGGCAGGTTGCTAGTCTGTTTCCTTTGTTTAGGGCATCTTGTGCTTTCCCTTCCCATCCACACCCCCTCTCACGACAGCAGACATTTCAGGACCCCAGCGAGCTCGGGCCGGCAGAGCAAGTTGACATGTGGGAGCGGGAGAGGTCATCTTTCACAGAAAAGCACGAGGAAGAGGTAAAAATGGCAGGCTGAGAGATCAGAGAGAGAAGAAAGAAAGAGGACAAGGCTGGGAAGGAAGGAGGAAGAAAAAAGAAAAAAACAGCAACCCCAGCTCTAATCAGATCTCTCCAGACCTGGTGTTGAGCAATTTCTGTCACTGGGAGTCAGGTTTAGAAAAAAGCTGGCGGGAATGGTCTTTCCCAACATGGGGGCGACGTGGAGCAGAATTACAGGAATACCAGAGGACTTGACTCACTCACCGCGAACTGCATCTTAAATAGAGATTTTGCTTCGAAATTATGAACTGGGGGTGTGAGGTGGGGAGAAAACCTTCCCAGCATCCATCATGTGTTGCTTTCGAAAATTATTATTTTGGAGCACAAGCTGTTTCCTGTCTTTAAAGCCTATTATCTGTTTCCCTTCCAGGTGGAGCCTGGGCTGCCTGCTAATTTAATCCCCTGGGCTTCTCCCTCTGCCTTCAAGATCTCACAGAGATGCAGGCTTCATAAAGAGGGCACCTTTGTGCCTTCCTCCCCGGAAGGCCCCCATCTACCCTGGCAGCCAAGGAGATGCTATTTTGGGAAACAGCAGCTGAGTGGGAAGGATTGTTAATTGTTTGTCAAACCCTTCCAGTCTAGTTAGATCTCATGGAAGAAAAAAAAGAGGGGGCAAAGCCATACCCTTTCCTTCATTCTATTTTACTCTCCCATCTGTGGGGCGGGGGGGAGATGGGGAGGGAGAAGCTGGGAATAAGGGGTTTCTTTTCCTCCTCAAAAGCACAAGCACACAATCTAATGTCTAAAAAAAAATTCTTCTGCCCAATTGGAAACATAATATTGGCCCAAGAACCAATCAAAGTAATTTTAAAATGGTTTATAAGCCTCAAAACAAACAACAACAACCAAAAAATCCCAAACAAACAAAAATCCCGTCACGATGGAAGAAATATCAGGGTCTCTGTTATCCAGGGGGACCGCAGCATTTATTCAAACTGCTGTGGCCAAACTAAGCAGATCCCTTGGCATACCCGCGCCACCAGCCCCGCCCCGCCTCCGGCCCCTCCCCTTCCCCCAGCTCTGCCCGCCCCTGCCCATGCCGACACCCACTGACACACTGGAAAACAATTCTACCCAGGCACACTAATCAGAACATCCATGGTGACACACACTCAGTCCATCACAGCATGGACAAATTCAAAATCAAACAGAAAATGACCCACATTGAGAACCGGCTCCTCAGGACTCTGACCTCAGGGGCCCCCCACGTGACTCTGAAACTTCATAAGCTTTATGTCAGCCTACAAGCAAAAGGGAACCAAAATCTTATGCTTCTTAAAAGGGCAATGCCACAAAACATTTTCTAACTAGTTTTTCTTCCTTGACCCGTTCTAAGGGAAGGATGTCTAGACCTACCTGACTTTTAAAGAACACTTCCCCCCATACACACACACAATGATTTTTTTTATATTTTCAAGGAATGTCAAAAAGAATTATCTTTTAGTATGAAAGGAGTTGAACTCCAAGAACTTTAGAAGTGATAATGGTGCAGGGATGGGTATGAGAATGCTTCCTATTTTACATTCATTTTTCCTCAAAAGCACTCAGGCTGCCTTATAAATATAAATATGCTAATCCACACACTAGCTCCTGGTTAGAGAGCAGATCTGAAACTTTCTTTTACACTGGAGGATATGTCTGTATAAATTTACTCAGAATTTGCTTAGTCAAAATGAGCATGAGATGGGCTAGTGATTTGGGGTTTTTGAACTGAATGAACATTCATGTTGAAATTTAGATCAGCTGTGTTGATCTAAAATGGACTTGATTGGTGATTTAGAATTTGTTCCATTGGCTACAGCAATTAGAAGGACAGCAGGGAGATGAGGCAAGGCTTTCTTATTGGCTGAAAGAGATATATGTTGCCCCTAAACGAGGTGCTGATACCCAGTAGGCTTTTTGGTAACCAGTAATGTTTAATTAAGAACAGACTCAGACACTAAAGAATCTGTCTGCAATGCAGGAGACCCAGGTTCCATTCCTGGGTTGGGAAGATCCTCTGGAAAAGGGAGTGGTTACCCACTCCAGTAGTCTTGCCTGGAGAATTCCATAGACAGAGGAGTCTGGTGGGCTACAGTCCATGGAGTCTCAAAAAGTTGAATATGACTGAGTGACTAACGGGAAAGCTACTAGGGCTTCCTTGATGGCGCTAGTGGTCAAGGACCTGTCTGCCAGTGCAGGAGATGCAAGAGATGTGGGTTTGATCCCTTGGTTGTGGAAGATCCCCTGGAGAAGGGCATGGCAATCTACTCCAGTATTCACACCTGGAAAATCCTATGGCCAGAGAAGCCTAGTGGGCCACAGCCCCCCATAGCGTCACAAAGAGTTGGACAGGACTGAAGCAACTTTTCCGGACGCAGGCAAGTAACTACTTCCTCAGTAATAATATCCCACACTTGTAAATAGCATTGCAGAAAAAACAAACTATCAAAAAAACCTCACTTTATTTTATGTAAAAATAGCTTTTCCAGGGAAATGGTAGAGCTTAGGGTCATGAATAATTGTAAGCCAGGGTAAGATAAAATGTGTTCACAGTGATAGTTTGGTTAATGTTGCCACTAGAATAATTTGTCAGGTACTCTTCCCTCTAATCTAGTTGGCTGTGTTTGAATATGTTAGTCTCAAATTTGGAGAACCCATTAATTAGTTTATCAGATGGTTACTGATCCCTTGATATGTACATAGCAATACTCAGTTTTCTGGGTATTGTGGAGACAGGATGCAAAAAAGTATAATGTAGCATTTCTCAGCACTTTATAATATTATTGGGAAATAAATATATCCACATCAAAGTTAAATAAATGACATGTGAGTAAATAAAATACAAAAAAAGAAAAAAACAGATATCATAAGATAACAAGTGGTTATTGTGGTTTTAAGTAACAAATGAATGTTGGGTTATGAGAGAGTACGCGTGCCCAAGTGAGCACACTGCAAACACCAGCGGGCATGGAAGGCTCCCTGGAGGAGGTGATGGTGCAGCATTTGGGCAAGAGAGAGTGCATTCTGTTGAGGAAGTAGGAGATGAGATATATACCTTTGATCAGACCTGTCCAGCTGAGGAAGAGGAGGGTCATTTATATTGCTCAGGTTAAGAGAAGGGTTGGAAAGATTTGCCTTGATTCATGCTGCTGCTGCTGCTGCTAAGTCGCTGCAGTCGTGTCCGACTCTGTGCGACCCCACAGATGGCAGCCCCCTGTCCCTGGGATTCTCCTGGCAAGAACACTGGAGTGGGTTGCCATTTCCTTCTCTGATGCATGAAAGTGAAAAGTGAAAGGGAAGTCACTCAGTCGTGTCCAACTCTTCGCGACCCCATGGACTGCAGCCTACCAGGCTCCTCTGCCCATGGGATTTTCCAGGCAAGAGTACTGGAGTGGGGTGCCATTGCCTTCTCCGGCCTAGATTCATAGAATCGTAGAATTCTAAACCTGAAATGATCCTAAAAGAATCAGCTAGGCCACCGGTTCTCAAACATGGCTGCACACTGAGCTTTAAAAAAATCCACTGCCTGGGTCTCACTCCAGACATTCTGATTTGAGTCATCTGGGGTGAGGGCTGGAAGACTCCAGATTTAAAGCCTCCCCAGGTAATTCTAATATGCAGCCATCATTTGAGGACCACTGATTTTAGTCCAACTGTCCAATTTTATAAGACAAGGGCCACCTGCAAATCTGCCCATGCACAGCTGGTAAGAAGCCAGGCTCTGTCCCCTGTTCCACTCCAGGCTATTTGTCTCTAACAGTGTATTGTGTAGTGCTCTGGGGACCAGGCCAGAGGGTTGGATTTTTGCCATAAAGGTCATGGGGAACCACTGAAGGTTTTTGTGCAGGAAAGTGGCACATTAAAAACAAATGGTCCTGCAATTCCAGGTGGACTTCAGAATTGAAAAGAATCAATACACCCTACAAACGCACAAAAATGAGGCTGTCCAAGTGAGTACATTTTCTCTCTGAAATTTAAGTGTGCATGGTTGTATTTTGAATTTTAAAATAATATTGTGATAATTTATGTATTATCATATTCAGATAAGGAGAACTGGGCTTCACTAACTTTGTGGCTACTTCTCAGTTCTAGAAAGAACTTTCTTCTGGCCAGTCAGCTCGGTTGTTTTTATATTTTTCTTTGATTTTTCTCCTCACCTCTACAACCATCTAAGTGTTTCATGTTTCATTTCCTTTTCATTTTATCTTTCCTCTGCTCTCCCCCTTCACCAATCAAGGACATTTGTTAATTGCTCACAATATGCTCATGCATATTTATATGTCCACACCTCCCAATCCCTTTATTATCCATAGGGCAGTGTTGTCCAATAGAAATATAGTTTAAGCCACAGATGTAAAAAGAAACAGGTTAAGTTAATTTTAATAATTTTATTTAACCCAAGATATTCAAAATTTTATCATTTCAACATGTTACCATTCTCTTTTCGATACTAACTCTTTGAAATCGGCTATGTGTTTTACAATTACAGCATCGATTTGGATGCTAAATGTTCAAATTTCGAAAATACGACACAGGGACTTCCCTGGTGGTCCAGTGGTTAAGACTTTGCCGTCCAGTGCAGGGGACCTGGGTTCAATCCCTGGTCAGGGAACTAGAGCCCATGTGCCACAACTAAGAGTTTGCCTGCTGCAACTAAAAATCTCGAATGCTGCAACAAAGATCCCACATGCCACAACTAAGACCCTGGGCAGCCAAATATAATAAATAATTAAAAGAAAAATATTGTAACAAATTCAATTAAGACTTTAAAAATGGTTCACATCAAAAAAATCTAGCAAATAAAAGAAAATATGACACAGTCGGGACTTCCTTGGTGGTCCAGTGGCTAAGACTCTGTGCTCCCAACTCAGGGGGCCTGGGTTCCACCCCTGATTGGGAAACTAGATCCCACATGCGTGCCACAGTGAAAATACTGTGAGTTGCAGGAGTAAGGCCCAGGGCAGCCTAAATAAATAAGTATTTTTTAAAATGGCAAAATCAAGTTGGGTTTCAGGAAAAGGATTTTATCCTATTTCATTTTTTAGATGCTAATGAAATAAAATTCAAAATTCAGTTCCTCAGTGGCACTAGCCACATTGGCCTAGGGGCTACAGGATTGAACAGCGCAGGACTAGGGTTTTCTACAGTGGTGTTTTCCCATTCTGTGACTTGAGAGGGTACCACGGTCATCTGAATGAGTTTGAATGCTGTACTTACTGAGGGAATTTGTTTTTCTTTGGAGTATTAAAGGAGACAAGGTATGGCAAAGGTGATCATAAGAACAACCTAAGTTTCTCTGAACTAACATACAAAATTTAGGACAAGATGGGGGCTGGGGCTGTAACAGTTTCAGAAAGGGAACTTTGAGGAGGAAAAAGAAGACTGTCAGGTTTTGATGTCCACCCCTAGTCGAATGCTATTTGAAGATAAAGAAATTTAGTTGTCAAGGTGCCAAGAAGGAAAAAAAAAAAAGATGTAAAATATGCCAGGATAGTGAGAGAAAGTTGAAATGAGGATTGCCTGTTTCAGAAGAGCAAGGGCAGTATTATTTACATAAAAGTGCTTATAGTATGCTTTTGCAGAGTTTTCCTCCTAAAGAACGGGGATGTCACACAAATGATTACTCATTTACATAAAGCAACTTTCACTCCTCTCAAATTCCAAATTTCAAACATTGAAAGGTAGGTACAGTGCAGATAATTTGTATTTCACTTGCCCACTTCTTAACCATGGTTACTTATCACAGAGCTATTGCATGCATGGGGCTTCCCTGGTGGCTCAGTGCTAAAGAATTCACCTGCCAATGCAGGAGAAATGAGTTCTATCCCTTGGTTAGGAAGATCCCCTGGAAAAGGAAATGGCAACCCACTCCAGTATTCCTGCCTGGGAAATCCCATAGACACAGGGGCCTGCAGGGTACAGTCTGTGGGATTGCAAGAGAGTCAGACATGTCGTAGCTACTACATAACAACATTGTATCCATGATCCCTAGCGGGTTTGCATTGTTCTTATATTGACTAGACCCCATTTAAGGCAATATTAGCTCTGTCATCATCTGATAATAATGCCTAGTCATGCAAACCAGAAATAAAGTCAGTAGAAGTAGGCAGACAGGCCTTGTGTTAAAACGAATCCTCAGATCAGAGCTTAGACAGTACTTGAGTGGGGATAGCTGTGACTACACTCAGTGTACTAAGTTGCTTGTGCCCAATGGATAAATGGGGTGGAAGGGCAAGACAGACTTCATGGACATCCTCTGGCCACTTCTAAAGCAGTTGCTTGCTCTGTCCTTCTGATACCCCCAGTCTCATCATGCTACCAATTACTCTTTTTAACTGAGAAAATCCTGAAGATGACAGCAAATTCTAACTGCTTTCTAAAGCTTAGAAGAATACATTCTATACTTTCCCACTTTTTTGGCAGGTGAAGATGAAGCTTGCTGATCCTGAGAGCTCAGGTCCTCTGGATATGAGTTCTCAAGGTTCTGTTTTACTGTCTCAAGATTGAGGAACTCCTGACAATAACAGCGATCATGCTCAATTTGAAGTCAGTAGACATTTATTGCGGAGAAGCTAATGGCACCCCACTCCAGTACTCTTGCCTGGAAAATCCCATGGATGGAGGAGCCTGGTAGGCTGCAGTCCATGGGGTCGCTAAGAGTAGGATACGACTGAGCGACTTCACTTTCACTTTTCACTTTGATGCATTGGAGAAGGAAATGGCAACCCACTCCAGTGTTCTTGCCTGGAGAATCCCAGGGATGGGGGAGCCTGGTGGGCTGCCGTCTGTGGGGTCGCACAGAGTCGGACATGACTGCAGCGACTTAGCAGCAGCAGCAGCAGACATTTATTGAGCACCTACTAGTTGGTATAATAAAAAAAGCATTCAAAATTCAAAAAGTGCTAACAGTATACCTACTATGTGCTTAGTACTGAGCTAGGCACTAGTATAATAATAACAATTATGAGAAATAAATACTTGTGTGGTACTCAGAACTGTATTAAACACTGTAGGTATGCTTATAATTCCCATTGTATACAATAGGTGGCTGAGGCACAGAAAGATGAAATAACTTGCCCATTACAAAACATGATTTACTTATTTCACCTAGATGTGAAATAACTTTCCTAAAGGCAACAGCAAGAAGTGAAACAAGGGTAATCTAGCCCCTGAACCCCAAACTCACCAGCCTTTAGAATTAAACAGATTCAGAGCTGAAGTGCACTCTCTTCCATCTACAGCTGTATGACTTCTGGAAAATCACTTAACTTTTTAGAGTCTTAGTTTCCTCACCTGTAAATGGAGATAAAGACATCTACTTTCAGAACTTTGTAAGGATGACGTATAATGCCTCTACAGTGGCGAGCTCAGGGCCTGGCCAACAATATCATTATTCAGTTCAGTTCAGTCATTCAGTCGTGTCCGACTCTTTGCAACCCCACGAACCGCAGCACACCAGGTCTCCCTGTCCATCACCAGCTCCCGGAGTTCACCCAAACCCATGTCCATTGAGTCGGTGATGCCATCCAACCATCTCATCCTCTGTCTTCCCCTTCTCCTCCTGCCCTCAATCTTTCCAAGCATCAGAGTCTTTTCAAATGAGTCAGCTCTTTGCATCAGGTGGCCAAAGTATTGGAGTTTCAACTTCAGCATCAGTCCTTCCAATGAATATTCAGGACTGATTTCCTTTAGGATGGACTGGTTGGGTCTCCTTGGAGTCCAAGGGACTCTCAAGAGTCTTCTCCAACACCACAGTTCAAAAGCATCAAGTCTTCGGTGCTCAGCTTTCTTTATAGTCCAGCTCTCACATCCATACATGACCACAGGAAAAATCATAGCCTTGACCTTTGTTGACAAAGTAATGTCTCTGCTTTTCAATATGCTGTCTAGGTTGGTCATAACTTTCCTTCCAAGGAGTAAGCATCTTTTCATTTCATGACTACAATCACCATCTGCAGTGATTTTGGAGCCCAGAAAAATAAAGTCTGACACTGTTTCCACTGTTTCCCCATCTATTTCCCATGAAGTAATGGGACCGGATGCCATGATCTTCGTTTTCTGAATGTTGAGCTTTAAGCCAACTTTTTCACTCTCCTCTTTCACCTTCATCAAGAGGCTTTTTAGTTCCTCTTCACTTTCTGCCATAAGGGTGGTGTCATCTGCATATCTGAGGTTATTGGTATTTCTCCCGGCAATCTTGATTCCAGCTTGTGCTTCCTCCAGCCCAGCGTTTCTCATGATGTACTCTGCATGTAAGTTAAATAAGCAGGGTGACAATAAACAGCCTTGACGGACTCCTTTTCCTATTTGGAACCAGTCTTGTTGTTCCATGTCCAGTTCTAACTGTTGCTTCCTGACCTGCATACAGTTTCTCAAGAGGCAGGTCAGGTGGTCTGGTATTCCCATCTCTTTCAGAATTTTCCACAGTTTATTGTGATCCACACAGTCAAAGGCTTTGGCATAGTCCATAAAGCAGAAATAGATGTTTTTCTGGAACTCTCTTGCTTTTTCCATGATCCAGCGGATGTTGGCAATTTGATCTCTGGTTCCTCTGCCTTTTCTAAAACCAGCTTGAACATCAGGAAGTTCAC
>NW_011494861.1:22417627-22421384 GCF_000754665.1 Bison bison bison
CATCTCTTTCAGAATTTTCCACAATTTATTGTGATCCACACAGTCAAAGGCTTTGGCATAGTCCATAAAGCAGAAATAGATGTTTTTCTGGAACTCTCTTGCTTTTTCCATGATCCAGCGGATGTTGGCAATTTGATCTCTGGTTCCTCTGCCTTTTCTAAAACCAGCTTGAACATCAGGAAGTTCACGGTTCACATATTGCTGAAGCATGGCTTGGAGAATTTTGAGCATTACTTTATTAGCGTGTGAGATGAGTGCAATTGTGCAGTAGTTTGAGCATTCTTTGGCATTGCCTTTCTTTGGGATTGGAATGAAAACTGACCTTTTCCAGTCCTGTGGCCACTGCTGAGTTTTCCAAATATGCTGGCATATTGAGTGCAGCACTTTCACAGCATCATTTTTCAGGATTTGAAATAGCTCCACTGGAATCCATCACCTCCACTAGCTTTGTTTGTAGTGGAATTCATTAATCCAAGTGTGTATGCACTTGGTGGGCTTCCCTGGTAGCTCAGTTGGTAAAGAAACTGCCTGCAGTGCAGGAGACCTGGGTTCAATCCCTGGGTCAGGAAGATCCCCTGGAGAAGGAAATGGCAACCCACTCCAGTATTCTTGCCTGGAGAACCCCATGGACAGAGCAGCCTGGTGGGCTACATACAGTCCATGGGGTCTCAAGAGCCAGACACGACTTAGTGATTAAAGCACCATGCACTTGGTATGGCCACCTCAGATGTCATAACCTTGAAATGCTGCCATACCAGTTGGCAGAAACTCTTGAGTGCCCCTCTTTCAGGACACACAGCCCCTCCTGCAGGTGCCTGCCCCAAACCCCTGCACTGGAAGGGCCTCCAGGACCAGATGGTCAGTGTCTGTGTCCTACAGTTGTAAAATATTTTCAGTATCTCCTGGTTACAAACATGAGATGGGCTCCTGCCTATGATCAGAGGGCAGTTGGGGAGCAGCCCTAGGCATGATAGGAAGAAGTACCAGGGACAGTGATGAAGCTGTATGGAGGATGGGGGGACTCCCCGCTCAGGTGGGTCAGGAAGGCTTGGTGTGTCAGGGACCAGTGTTGGTCGGGGAGAGCATCCAGATCATCACTAAAGTTCCTTTTGTCTCTTGCCTTTTTCATTCTTACTACCTCCACCTGGTTCAACCTTTACTACTCTTTGCCTAAAGTCCCCCTAGATCTTCATAATTAAGTGGTCCCCTTTATAATTGAGTGGCAATCAAGGGTGCTGACAGTTCTAGAATCCGTTCTGTGGTTCCCTTAGTAAACAGTCTTTGTTAGATTCCTCATCTTCTCATAGGTATCCACAACCCTCTATCATGTAACCCCGGCCTCTATTTCCAGTCTTTCCACTTACTATAGGTGCCTGGGACCCCTGCCAAATGAAGTGTTCCTAACAATGGACTCAGTGGCCCCTGCTGCTTAGAACTTGTGGACCCTACCTCTGGGATTTTCAACACCCTCCTCAAATACAAATTCTTTGTTCCATCTAGGATCCTTCCTTTCCTTGTCTTTTTCCACCCCAGGTCATGTAAGGTGTGATGCTCTAAACTTCCATTGCTAGCATGTGATACCTTGTTTTCTCTTCACAACAGCTCTAGGAGGTAGGCACTATTACTATGATCTCTATTTTAAGACAAAAAAGACAAAGGCACAGAGAAGTGAATTAATTTTCCAAAGGTCACACAGCAAGCAAAAAGTAGAGCTGGGATTGCAACTCAGGAAGCTTATCTTCAGAGCCTGTGTTCTTAGTGTTTTATAGTGATGACTAGCTCTCAAAGAAAGAGAAAATAGAAGAAAAAAATTGCTCATTATTACATGAAACACACAGCTTGCTTTTGCAATTATTTGTGTTGTCCTTTTATCTCCTTCTTTAGGTGAGCTGAAAATTTCTAGAGAAGAGGAACTCTGGGTCTTATGGACTAGTGTCTGTAATCATCATTAAGTTGTGAGGATAGATAATTACTGAGCTATCACATCCTGATTATGAATTAGCTTAATCAAACCTGCCTTTCACTAGTACTTTTCCCAACTAAATACATTACTTGGCCAAATCCTGATGCAAGATCAGGCTAGCGTTCCACATGGACTTCAGGAAAACTGTGCTTAGTTTGGTGACTCAGATTGTGGATGAGAGTTGTCATTCATGGGAAGATACTGCATAATAGAGCAGATGCGTATGTGATTTCTCCTTTTTAGACTTGGAGAAATTGAAGCATCCTGAGGTTATTTACCCAGCATCAGGCAGGTCTGTGGTGGAGCTTAGCTGGAACTAACTCAAATTTACTCTCAGGAACCCAGTCTAGGACCCTGGACAACCCTCTGGTGTAAGGATCAGTAAATAGACTAAGCCATCGACTGACCAGAAAATTCTGGAACACTCTTCCCCTAAATTTTTTCCTTGACACAAAATAAAATTATGACATCATGATGGGAATACAGGACTTCTCTATTTGTACTTTTATAACGTTAGATTTTTTTTCCCCCAAGGGTGGATTGGTCAGTCCTAGTGTTGAAGAAAAATCGTTGTCAAGAACGTGAACCACCGTTCACTGTAACTGATGTTACAACTGTATTGGTTCTAGAAACTAGAGAACAAAGTGATAAATACTAGCTTAAATAGAAAACCAAAAACTTTGTAGGTAGACACAAAACCTTCCTGAGTAGACAAAAACTTTGGAACTTTTAGAACCCCCGTTTTCTTTCTTCGGTGTTAAAATTGACAGGTACTAGAGTGTATGTGACTTTAGGAGGCAAGGGACTTATCCAAGATTAATATCTGCTAAATATCTTGTAGCAAAAGTATGTTATCTAGGCGAATCCTGTGCCGCGTTTTGCCTTCGTCTCCATTTCTGTTAGGTTGCGCGGAGCTTACAGGTGTATGCCGCCTTGGAAACGGAGGTGCGGGGTGGGAATGGGAGGAGAGCTGATCCAGGAAGGATCGAGGCTTTATTGCCGAACAAAGTCCACCACGATACTCGGATGAAAGTTCGAATGGTTTAGTTCGCTCTGGTTCCGGGAAGCAGCGCACAGGCCAGCACCTTTAACGCCAAACAACACCGTGGCTGTCCCGCTCTCCGCATCACCGGCGCTCGCAGCACTGTCTGGGATAACCGCCTGCAGGCGGTCGCGCGCGTCTCCCCCTTTAAGAACCTTCTCCGCGGGACTAACGTTCGAATAGCCCTGGCGCCCCTCCTCGGTCTCTGATTGGCCGCTCGAGGCGCACGAGGGCGCGCCGATGGCCCCGGAACGGTTGGCGGCCTCTCGCGATTGGCTGTCGAGAGGCCTTTATAAGGGGCCGGGCGGCCAGCTTGCCTTCAGTTAGCGACCGGACGGGAAACTGGCTGTGTTACTGTAGTGGGGAGGGCGTGGAGGCTAGTGAGCGCGTCGTCAGAGCCTTTTCTCTTCAAGAGTCTTCACAGACCGAGGGTCCACCCCCCGTGGCGGACTTGTTGGTACTTCTTGTTCCCGTCTCAGCTTCGGAACGTGGGCCGGGGCTCACCCCCTCACCTCCGCGCCAGCCCTGGGAAGGAGGCAGGATGGAGTTCAAACTGGAGGCTCACCGCATCGTCAGCATCTCCCTGGGCAAGATCTACAACTCGCGGGTCCAGCGCGGCGGCATCAAGCTGCACAAGAACCTCCTGGTCTCGCTGGTGCTCCGCAGCGCCCGCCAGGTCTACCTGAGCGACCCGTGCCCCGGTCTCTACCTGGCCGGTCACCCGGGGGCCCCGGCGCCGCCGCAGCAGCCCG
>NW_011494861.1:22421919-22435000 GCF_000754665.1 Bison bison bison
GGCCCCGCGGACTGCCCGGCGCCCGGCTCGACCCCGCTCAAGAAACCCCGCCGGAACTCAGAGGAGCAGCCGGGCGGGGCGGCGGCGGCCGCGGAGGAGGAGGAGGAGATGGAGACCGGTAACGTGGCTAACCTCATTAGCATCTTCGGTTCCAGCTTCTCGGGACTCTTACGGAAAAGCCCCGGGGGCGGCCGGGAGGAAGCGGAGGGAGAGGAGAGCGGTCCGGAAGCCGCCGAGCCCGGGCAGATCTGCTGCGATAAGCCGGTGCTGAGAGACATTAACCCTTGGAGCACTGCCATCGTGGCCTTCTGAGCCCCCGCGGACCCCGTGCGGAGAGGAAGTTGAGCAGCTGGCGTCCCGACGTGAGGGCTGGGCCTCTCCCGGCGGCGAGGACGCCCCCGAGGCCGTCGGCGCCGAGCGCGAGCGGGTGCCGCCGGGCGGCACAGACTGCCCTTGGGCTTGGCGGCCGCCTGGGCCGAGCCTCTCGGGTCTCCTCTGGAGACTTCGGAGTGGGAGACTTATTGGAAGAGGACGGCGATCGTGGACTTTAGTGTCTGTGTCTGTGTATGTCAGTTTGTCTCGTTGAATTAAGGCTATTTTGCCCCTCTGGAGAGCGTCACCCCTTCCCCGCGGTTTAGGAGATTGGGGCAGACAGGGACTTTCCTCTGCCGGCAGCGCCGAGAAGGAAGCGGCGAAAAAGGCCGGGGCCGGGGAGTTCCCCGTTCGCTCTCGGGGGAGGAAGGGACTTTACACACACCTCATACATGAAAGCTAGAACTGCACCGAGGCCAGGAGCGGCGTTTCCTCCCAGGATTTCCTCGGACTAGAGGGATTTAGTCTGGAGTAGAGACTTGTATTATTTCTCTCCTTCCCCACCTTTCTCTGTCACTGAAGAAACGTTTATACCCTGTGATTACTCGGGGAAAGGGAGTGTTAGCGGCCCTTGTCTTCCTCACGGAGGGAAAAAAAAACTTGATGAACTTCACAGAAGAGTTCAAGCTTGGAAATAATGGAGTTTATAGAGAAAAGATTTATTTTTTAAAAGCTCTAGATCAGAACTACTACACAGTGCTTTTAAAAAGTGTTTAAGGAAACAAAGTTTACAGACAGAAGCCCTAAGTGGAAAGGTCCTATGGTTTTGTAGATAGTGACTCCAGTCTTTGTTGTATAAAGGTTGGGGGAACTGACAAGGTTTTTGTACAGTATTTTCTCCTTCGTTGTATTGACTTTTGTATAAAAATGTAACTTTACGTGTCTAACACGTATTAAATATTTTGAAGCAACTTCACTGCCTCCTTGTGTGTAAATCGCCTGTCCGGGTTGTGAGGGAAGTGGGAGGAGGGCACCTATGGTCCTCCTGGAAAATTGAAGATGTGGTTCTTAATACCGGTTGTGCAGACTGGGGACATTGTTTGCTGACTTCATTAATTATGGAGAGAGGCACATTTAAGCTTTCTCCCTCACATCAGAAGACTGCTGTTAGGTACTAATATCAGTGGTCTGCCAGTTTCTTGAAACCTGCCACTAAAACTCCCTTTTCTAAAGTCAATTTAGGCAATTTGATTTTTAGCCCAATCTGACAATGTCCAATATTAAATAGCCTAAGTGCCAACTTCTGAGGCCCTTCCCATCCACAAAAGTGTTTTTCACTAAAACTTTTAGTTTCCTGTTATTAATAAAACCTGAGGGAAACTGCTGAGACTGACATGGCCAGCAGGTCAGGTCTACACCTATGCATTCCAGTGGATGTCAGGATGGAAATTTCAGTGCTTTAAAAATTTTTTTTAAAATTATGTCTGTAGAAAGTAAATGCATCAGTGAAAGGAAATAGCTTGTGTCAAACTAGATAAGGTTGGAGGCCAAGGAGGGCTAGATGAATTAGCAAAGCCTGATTTGTTTGTTTTTGTCACCCAAATGGTGACATCAGTGTTTTGGCTGTGGGTCATGGTAAATAAATACTTTGACAGCCAAGTCAATGTATTGATACATTTTTGGGGGGTCTAAGGCAGAATGTTCAGTATTTGAAGGGTAGTCAGTAATCTCTCAGAAGCAAATCAGAGAATGGTGTCTTAAAATATGGTTGCTAGTACTTTAAAAGATGGAACTGGTCTAAAATAGCTTATGAATAAACTGGGTGTTTATGAGGTGGAAAAAATTGAGGAAAGGAGACAAACCTCTAAGAAGGGATTATTGCCTTTGAGCAGCAGCATAAGGGAGTGCTTTGCTCCCTAAAGTCCTGACAGTGTAAACTTCTGTCAGGCCAGTAGGCCCCATGTTTTGGTATTTTTGCAAATCTATCTGTGACTGGTTAAGTCAAAGGAATTTTCTACTTTATGCTCCATCACCATAAATAATATATTCATAAAATTAAACATTCTCTAATCAGGGTCTTGTTAACATTGACTTGTTTTGCTTTCAGAGATTAGCTACTTCAGTTATAGCCACAAGACATCCATTGAGTGCGACTGCTTAAACTGGAGGTGTCTAGGGCCTTAATTTTGCAAACATTTCCTGTTGCTAGAAAGTAATTATTATGCTTGAACAACTCAGTGCATTTTTATATTTGAAAGAAGGGAACATTTGGTGTGTTTGAGTTGATACATTTTGCTTGAGATGAAAATCGCCATTGATCCTTATTTTCACATTAAGATGAACCATGGGACCATGAGTCTGCTTAGTTTAGAAACGGTAAATGGATATATTTGATAGGGAAATACAGCTTTGGAGAAATCAGTAAAGATGAGTTTTTATCGTAGAAGCAGTATATGTCATGGTTAGAGCTGGGCTCTGGAGCCAGACTTCCTGAGTTTGTATTTGGCTCTGCCACTTACTAGCCGAGGGATCCTGGACAAGTTACCTCATCTCTCTGTGCCTTAATTTTTTCTCGGTTATGAAATTGAGATAATTGTGCCTACCTTGTAGGGTTGTGAAAATTAATGCCTCTAAAGTTTTTAGAAAAGCACATCATACATAGGATAAGTAAGCATACAATTGTTAGTTGTTAATGTAGAAGTGAGTTCTGTGTATAAATCAGATCTATGGTCAAAAGAATTGTGTATATTTGTAAGAAAGGAGGGGAAAGGAGAATCTGTTTTGAAATTAATCCAATCTGTGAATTCCAGGTTCTTTTATTCTTATTTTTCTCTGGACACTGGGCAGTCCACAAAGCTTAGAACAGTTTTGCTGTTCTGTGTGTCTCTCACCAACCCTGTGACTTTTCTGATTATATTAAACAGCTCTATTTCCAGCGAGGAGTAAGCAAGAGTGAAAACATTCAAGGAGCAGAGATCTTGTTGACATACAAATGCTTTCTGTGGATGAGCCAGAGAGGGAAAAAAAAAATAGCCCACAGAGTTATTTTTAGCCTGAATTGCTTGGGCATAGAATGTTTCTTAAGCCATGTTAATTGATAGGTCCTGGAAAAGAGCCTTCCCAATGCCAGGATGGGGTTATCAGATTCAGTGTGACCAGAAATGAAACGTAGTTTTAGTACTGAACCACTTCTTAACCACTCAGGGAGGGAATTTTTTGATCAATTAACCTCAGATCTGGTCTGGAAACATTTTTTTCCAGATATTTAAAGTGCTTTCTGACAAGGACTCCAGGAAGATCACATGAGTAGTGAATAGAGGTGGTCAGTTTCAGTAACATCTCAACTGTGACTGTTTAAACTTGTATTCCCTCTCAGAAACCAGTGATTATATTTGCGGAAAGGAACTAATGCTGGAAAGCTTGAACTGCCCCTCCAACATCACTGCGTTTGCCCTAAGGCACCTAATGTAGTGATAATAACCCTTGTATTCCTACCATTCACCACTGATTGGATCTGGGGATAAGAAGTGGAAGCGGATGGACCATCTAACAATTTTGGTAGAATGCTTTGCAGAATAAAGATATAATAAATATTAGGAACAATTCATAATGACAAAACTCTGTTTTTATCATTGGATTAATCTGAGTCTCCAACTTGCTAGGCATAACTACTTGGCTTAGAGCCTGTGAGATGAGGTCAAGAGGGTAATACCCACTGTGACATGCAGTTTGATGGACGTTTATTTCCTTAAACTTTTTTTTTTTTTAAGTAGAGTTAGTTCAGTTCACTGAATAACCAAAGAACTCCTGATCTCTTGCCCTAAATATTTTATTCTTGTCCTGTTTTGTGAATTTTTTATTCTCCTAGGCTTGCTTTTATCCCAGCAAGTTCCTTGAAGAAGACAGGAATGAAAAGAAACACTGATCCAACCCTCCCGTGACTATAAAAGAAGCCATTCCGATTAGGTACAGAACTCGGGTGGGGAGTGAGGTCTGCTTCCCAGGATTCCTGGCACTCTTTCCAGTAATGAGCAGTTTGTCTCTCAGCCTTTGAACCATTGTTCACATTTAAAATTCCACCCAGCGGAAAGCCTTGGGAGGAAAAAGACAGTAGAAGCAGAGTTGATGTTAGGAATCATTGTGATCTTAACTTGTGGACCTGGGAGTTTTTCAGTAGCAATTCTGGAGGGTGCCCTAGAGAAGAGATTAAGAACAAAAAGTCTAAAAGGATAAACACATCTAGTAGAATTTCCCCTTCCTGATTCAAACACAATTTTCCCCAATGCCTGCCACCGCCCTTCTAGCCCAAGTGGGAAGGAGGGTTTTAAAAATAAGATCTCTCTCCAGCAGTTGCTCTCTCTTGGGAGAATATAGCCCAGCTGGGATATTGCTGGGTTGTGTCCTGGGGTTTATCTCAGACCTTTGGAATCCTACAAGGAGGGAGGGAGAAGCCTCCTGGACTGGATTCCTGAAAGGGCCTCTCCCTGCCTGCTCTGCTGACCAGCAGCAGCCTCCACCTCTGGATGCTACTTCCGGGTAGGTGAGAAACAGTATTGGCTGTCAGCTTTGGGTCTCTGCAGGAAGAAGGGCTGGCCCCTGTCATCACCACCAAGTCTCCCCAGCAGGTCTCTCTGGGGACTGGCATTAAGTAGGCCTGTTGATGTTTTATATAATCGAGTTTTCTAGGACCCGGTCACAACAAGTCTGTGTGTGATAAACCACATTCGTAACTTACAGGATGATGGTGAGGCACAGCTTTTCTTTTTTGCCCCTTTTAGGCACCAGGGTAGCCCTAATCCCAGCCTTCTGTTTTCTCCCTGGGCTTTCAGGACTGGGCTTCTGTCAGGTACCCCAGTCCAGTCATTCCCTGAGATGCCAAGGCAAGACTCCTTTCAGTTTTTCTAGAACTCAGGGGTGTGCCAAAGCTATGCGTTCCCACCTGTTTGTTCTTCAACTCATTTGACCTCCCAAGTCTTGGGGCAGGGAGGCTGCTGGAAACTTGCTTTCTCTAAGGTCAAAGAAAACCATTCTGTTCCCTCTCAGAGAACTGAAGTTGTCTCTGAAGGCAGGATTTCCTTAGGCTACTCCCCACACTTGATGCACTTCCTGAACCCAGGACACCACCGGTTAAGAGTTTTTCTCCAAGTTGATATACAAGTGTATGACTTTTTCTAGCGTTATCCTGCCCTTTGAGCCATAGATACTTGCTTCAGTGCTGTAGCTGTTTTGCCTTTCTGTCGAAGCTGAGTCTAAGATTCCTGCCCTCCATCCTTTTCTGAGTGTGCTCACATTAATGTTTGGGGAAAGGTCTGAGAAGCAGGGAAGAGCTTTGATTGGGAATGCTACCACTAAGGAGCAGAGCTGGATTTCTTGACTTCGAGGCTTGCAGTCTCTAGAGACTACCTACCAGCGATCAAGTCACATCTGTGATTACTGGTCGTCCAATCCCAGATTCCAGCATAGTAGGGGCTGGGTACGGGAGTATTTATCCTAGAAACAGGAACAGCCACTGAAAAGCAGCTTGGCTTGTGACCAGATGGGGGAAAGGAAAGGAAAAGCCTGGGAAGCCCATGGGCTACATAGCTCCCTCTTCCTTTGCCACTTTCTGAACAGGTAATGAATCCACAGGCCCCTCTAATGGAGAAGTCTCTCTTTTTTTTTTCCCTTAATTTTTTAGCCACATTGCATGCCATGTGGGGGAATCTTACTCCCCCACCAGGGATCAAACACGCGCCCCTTGCATTGGGAGCACAGTCTTAACCACTGGACTGCCAGGGAAGTCTCAAGAAATCTCTTAAGTGCTTCTTTGCTTTGTCTCTCCTCTCTTAGACTTTGATCGATTAATAGAAACTTTTTACAGTGAGTTACTAGAAGTAGGGGTGGGAGTAGTCATAATCCCTGAAATCACACAACAAAAGTGATGGGCAGCAAGTGAGCTGGAGACTGTGAGGTGAGACTGTGCGGCCCAGGACAGTCATCATGGTGGGGGGAATCACCACTGAGTCAAGTTCTCCCACAGTCAAGGTCTGCTGTGGGCTGAGGGACTTCAGCACCCCACTGGCTTTCTCTTCCCTGGCTGTTCTCAAACTGTGCCACAACCTTCCATTTTTTTCAGACAATTTCCAAGTTTTATTTTTGGTTTGGAAAAGGGTGGAAGCACCTTGACATGTGCATTTATCAACACGAGCCTTCTCTCTGTGTATGACCTACTTTAGACTAGAGTTGCTTTTACGTTTATGGCCGTGGGAGAAATCCCTGAAAGCAGAGATTCCGTTTAGAAGCTGAACTTAGGGTACATGGGACGCTATGCTGAGGTCGTTGTTACTCTGTGCTTTCTGTGGTTTTCTCCCTGCATTCCACTCCCTCGGTTTTCACAATGTCTTTGAACAGGCGCTCCTAGTCTGCACTAAGGAAGGCAGCTGTAAAGATGTGGTGTGTGGGAGATTCCGGCGCGTGGGCTGGCCCAGCTGTCTGCTTCCCAACCTTTTAGTCACCTCAGCATGAGGCATCTGGCCTCAGCCTAACATGAAGTTGGCCGCTTCTTAAAGCTCCTGAGCTCCTCTGTGAGGGGAGGGTGGACAGGAATGGTCTCCTACTTGTCAGGAAAAAGGAAACAAGGTCCAGAGAGTGAGTAGGGCATCTTGAATGACCAGGTGAGAACCCAAGCAGAGGCCGTGCTGGAATTCACCCCTGGACTGGGATCCCTCTGAGCCAGGGACTTGTAGGTCAGAATCTGATGAAAATGTGACTCACTACTTGGAGAGTCATTCATCTTTCTCAGTTTCTATTTATAGCTTAAAAAAAAAGTATCTACTTGCCTCACAATTGTGATTTAAAGATAAATTAGTTTGTAAAGCAAAGTCCAAAGATATAAACAACTCAGCCCTGGGTCCCATCAATTAAGTATTTACGGGAACATCCAGGAGAAACTCATCAATAGGAAATACAGAAGTGCAAACAGCAGGATCCTGGCCCTCGTGTAGGGTGGGTTACACTCCAGATGAGATGCAAAAACAACAGAGAAACTACCGCCCCTCCCCAGAAAATCTGACAATAGCTAAGTGTGATCTAGCCCCTTGCTCCTCAAAGTATGGTCTTTGACCCAGTAGCTTGGGTCATCTGGGGACCTACCAGACATGCAGAATCTCAGGTCCCACCCCAGACCTACTGCATCTGCTTTTAACAAGATTCCTAGGTGACCTGCATGAACATTAAATACAGAGTTCTTTCCAGGGAAGAAAGGAAAAACGGGAAGGGAGTTTGGAGAAGAATTCATACATGTATCTGTATAACTGAGTCCCTTTGCTATCCACCTGTTAACTATCACAGTATTGTTAATCACCTCTACTCCAATTTTAAAAAAAAGTTATTTCCAGTGATCTGGAGGGAAGGGTCGTGGCTGGGTGCGGGGGGGCGGGGGGGGGGCTGTCTAGCGTGAACTTCTCAACTTGAGGTCACCCAAGTCTAGTTCCCTCTAGTCAGTCATTCCTTCCTTCACACACTCCTTCCTCCACATGGGACTAGCCGCAAGCTTCTGGGCCTTTTCATATGCTGCTTCCCAGGAGGAGCAAGGCCAGGTTTAGAGATGGTCCTTAAAGCTGAGAGCAGGAAGAAACTGCAGGCAGGAGAGAAGGGACCTAGTGAAGGGGAAGCATGAAGGTAGGGCTGGAGTAGGAAGAGGGTACTGTTGGCAGGACCACGGTTGGTGGAGAGGTGGGAGTCAGGCTTGTGCTCAGAGAGATGGGCAACATAAAAGTTAAGGAAACTGGGACCACTGAACTAAACATGGTTCTTGGTGAATTTTGAGAGAGATTCAGGCAGAAGATGGGACAGAAATTTTGATTATAAAGAGAGTGGAGAGGCTGTTGAGGCTCCAGCTGTAGCTTCCTCCTCAAGAAATTTGACATAAAAGGCAAAAGAGAACCAAGATAATGGCTAGAGAGGATGCTGGGTCGATTGAAAGGGTGTGCGTGTGTCTTAAGACAGAGCCAGTGGGCACTGAAACAGCTATATTGAGATGAATGGGTTTTGAATACATAAGCTACTAAGTAAGGGTCTCTTATCAGAAGGAATAAACACTTTCTTTTCCTTCTCCTGTCAAATAAAAGGAGACTGGAGAAGCTCATAAATCACTCCAGGGACCTTGTTAATATCAGCCGCCCTGCATTCTCTTCCTCACTCTCGGCTCATGAAGACTCTTGCAGCTCCAGCCCCAGTATACCAGTTGGCAAGGTAACAAAGGGCGAGAGGATCCCGGAGGATAAAGGATCACTCCCTGAAACCCTAGCACTGCCAGCTGCTAATCGAAAGATATATATTTCTGATGTTTTGTCCTCTTTAGATATGAGGAGTTTAAAGCATCAGAATACATGCATGTGCTCTGAGGAAAGCAGGACTGGATGTTTTGTCAGCAGAAAACATACACACACACGTAGTACGCTCTCATTTGGAAAGCTAGTTTTGAATGAGCATGGGTTCCTGGGTAAGAACTTTGCTTTTCCTCCCCTCCCAAGAACGTCTGACCTCATCTGTCATTCTCGGTGTTACAGAGGATTCGTCTGAGACCAAGAACAGGTTGAGACATGTCCAACAATGAGGTTCTGGATGCTGAGAAGAGGGAGGGAAGTTGAGCAGTTTTAGGTGTCTTAAAGCAACTGATGAGAGGTTTAAGGAGATGGGAGAGGAGAGAGGGGTGGACAGCTGTTGAAGGCAGGAGTGACAGATGTCTGTGATGATGTCAAGAGACACAAGACGAAAATAAGAGTCAGAAAACAGGAAGAATGTGAGAAGGAGGAAAAGGTAATGAACTAAGAGCTGCAGTGTATTTGATCAAACACAGCCCTGTCCAGATGGAGAGCTGCATTATGCCCCAGCAAAGTCCTCTGGAACACAGAGAAAATGGAAAAGAATGAATAGCTCTACTGGATAGGGGTGGGGGGTTGCGTTTTCTACCGAAGCTGGAGGACTAGAGGAACCTTATTCCTGGATCTTCATCACAAGTTTTGACAGGTCAAGGTGAGACCCTAGCTTGCTAAGCTTTCCACGCTTACATCATTGAGAGACAAAATCAACGCAGAGCTCAGAATTCCTCCAGTGGGTCTGCTTTCTGTCCTCATTAGATGAAGCTATTTCTAAAAACAAACAGATCATCTCCTCTCAGGGAAGCCCTGGTGGCGGAGCGATAAAGAATCTGTCTGTAATGCCAGAGACACAAGTTCCATCCGTGGGTCAAGAAGAGCCCCTAGAGAAGGAAATGGCAACCCACTCTATTCTTGCCTGGAGAATCCCATAGACAGAGAAGCCTGGCAGGCTACAGTACATGGGGTCGCAAAGAGTCAGACACGACTTAGGGACTAAACAACAGCATCTCCTCCCGTGAGTTCCTGCGCAGCCCCTTTCCGCCACTTCCAGTGCCCTCCCGTGACTGCAGTCTGCTTCCTCTACTCTAGTTCCTTCTCCGGCACCAAGGGTGCAGACCTTGACCTCGCCTTGCCTCACCTCGCCCTTTTGCCAACATATCCAAACATCTAGCTCAAACATCTAGCTCACGCTTCTAGCTCTTCCTCCCCATGAAGATCATTTTCCATCCCCTTTACGGTCCCCACTTCGTCATTCTTCCAGCCCTCACTACTTCATTCGTTCTCCCCTTTGCCTCAGCCTCCCTCCCCCTAGCACTGAATAACTAATGGATTACTCAGTTTACCAGAGAGTTTTCGTGATATTATCAGCCTCTGAGTCAAAAGCCTCTAATGACTTCCCATACTCTCTGTGAACTCCTCTGCAGGCATGCGGCCTTTTATGTTTATTGTCTACTCTGTGCTGGGCTCTAGGTACAGACAGCAAGGAACTTGATGTTTACGGGGGAGGGGATGAAAAACTCCCTGGAATTCAGGCTTCGGGGACACTGATGAGGGGTGCTTAACTGGAGCATCAGGGAGGGGTTCTTGGGAAGAGGAGGTTATTTCTGTACTGAGTTCCCAAAGACTGAGAGTGAAAGAAGAGGAAAGCCGGGAGGTAGGACGAGGCAGGGCTGGTTAGAGCAGTTCCATAACTCCGGTGAGAAATGACTGGACTAGCAGCTGCAGCGGCACTGCCCCGAGACACCTCTGGGACATTGTCTTGACTGTTATTTAGGTACATGTTTTTTGTTTTGTTTTGTAACTTCCTGAAATTCTTTCCTTCTCCCTTCCCCATCAGATTGTAAATTCCTTGAAGATAAAAGTGTGGGCCCTTAATCTTATCTGTGTAGAGGCCTTTCAGTGTTAGGATCTGAACCGATGGGGACTTCCCCAGTTGTTCAGAGGGGGGAAAAATCTGCCTTCAATGCGTTAGACACAGGAAATGCAGGTTCACTCCCTCCATCGGGAAGATCCCCTGAAGGAGGGCATGGCAACTCACTCCAGTATTCTCGCCTGGAGAATCCCATGGACAGAAGCGCCTCATGGGATACAGTCCATGGGGTCTCAAAGGCTCCAACGTGACTGAGCATGCACACACAGACTACAAAAAATGAAAAAAAGAATGGGGACCTAACAACAGTAGTCAGTGGGGGAGCTCACAGACAAACAGAAAAAGGAATGTGAGGTTTCTTTTGCTCAGACCCCATTCTTTCTGCAGCCCAGCTGGGTTCCCACTCTGGTTTCTGCAAAGAAAATTCTGAGTCACCTCTTTCTTGCTAAATTCTCTTCCCCCAAAGGCTCTGAAGGCTGTAGGGTTACTGGAGTAGGGAAGGGGTAGGAGCACCTTCTGATTCTTTCCCCGTTTCCCAGGACAGACAAAGAGCAGTGATGCTGGCAATGGCCAGGCCAACAAGATAGTAGCCAGAACAGAACCTTCTGCCTCTCAGCCCTGGGCCGATGGACTATCACTTGGAAAGCAGGCAGAAGGTGGTGAAATTAGCCTTGAGAAGCTAGGAAGAGGTGAGGGGGCTGGAGGGAAGGCAGCCATCCTTGCAGGCAGTGAACAGAATCAGTCCTTCCAGCCACCTCTCCAGTTACCAGTCTGTCTTGTGGGTAATTGCTTGTTTACTCCTGTCCAGTTCTCAGAGGCTGTTGGACTTGTGCTGCTCTGGGAGTTGTGGGTTTACCGATCCCCCTTCTACCCTCAACTTCTCACTGCACTGAACCTGCTTGGAAAGAACGAAGACCAGAGTTCAAGTTCTAATGAGGTCTCCAGTGAGGCAGAGGTGATAGTCCTCATTTGGTCCCAGGCAGAGAGATGCTGAAATCCCAGAACCAGCCCCTAAATTGGTTGTTGGCCTGTGTGCGGCCTGAGTGCCCTGGGGAGGTGGGCAAAGCTCTGGTACTTGGCTTCTGGGAGAGTGCAAGTAGCCCTTCTGGGATCATTTCTTCCCCAACCTACAGTCTTGTCCCCCAGAGACGGCGTTTGAGTGCTGCAATTTAATAAATCCCTGAAAGGCAGAGTGGATTCAAGATGTGATAAACACAAGCATGCAACTTGTATTCATAGAGGAAACAGTAGAAAGTGAATCCTCATATCTGTTAAGAACTTGGGCTAATGCTCTCAGAACAGATTCTGCATTTCTATTGTGAGGGATGATCCTCTATTAGTTTAGGACTTTATTCCTCTGGAAGCTAGCCATTCTGTGAACACTGACAGTTGCTGGTAAAAGTCATAGGTATGCAATTCATGTCTTCTCCTAATTAAAGCACATTTTCGATTATTTACAAAATGGCTAGTGCTGTAATAAACTAACCCTTAGGAGACCCCCAGCTCAGACAATCAAACAAACCTAATTTACTATAGAATGTCAATGTGAACCTAACTGCAGAGTTTACTGTTGTATCTCCTTAAGGATATTAGGTCCCTTAAGGACTGCCTTGATTTCTGTTATGTTTGGTTCTCCCCTTTGGCCAGGGCATCCTGGAATGTGAAGTCAAGTGGGCTTTAGAAAGCATCACTACGAACAAAGCTAGTGGAGGTGATAGAATTCCAGTTGAGCTATTTCAAATCCTGAAAGATGATGCTGTGAAAGTGCTGCACTCAATATGCCAGCAAATTTGGAAAACTCAGCAGTGGCCACAGGACTGGAAAAGGTCAGTTTTCATTCCAATCCCAAAGAAAGGCAATGCCAAAGAATGCTCAAACTACTGCACAATTGCACTCATCTCACATGCTAGTAAAGAAATGCTCAAAATTCTCCAAGCCAGGCTTCAGCAATACGTGAACCGTGAACTTCCTGATGTTCAAGCTGGTTTTAGAAAAAGAAGAGGAACCAGAGATCAAATTGCCAACATCCTCTGGATCATGGAAAAAGCAAGAGAGTTCCAGAAAAACATCTATTTCTGCTTTATTGACTATGCCAAAGCCTTTGACTGTGTGGATCACAATAAACTGTGGAAAATTCTGAAAGAGATGGGAATACCAGACCACCTGATCTGCCTCTTGAGAAATCTGTATGCAGGTCAGGAAGCAACAGTTAGAACTGGACATGGAACAACAGACTGGTTCCAAATAAGAAAAGGAGTCCGTCAAGGCTGTTTATTGTCACCCTGCTTATTTAACTTATATGCAGAGTATATCATGAGAAACGCTGGACTGGAAGAAACACAAGCTGGAATCAAGATTGCCGGGAGAAATATCAATAACCTCAGATATGTAGATGACACCACCCTTATGGCAGAAAGTGAAGAGGAACTAAAAAGCCTCTTGATGAAAGTGAAAGTGGAGAGTGAAAAAGTTGGCTTAAAGCTCAACATTCAGAAAACGAAGATCATGGCATCTGGTCCCATCACTTCATGGGAAATAG
>NW_011494861.1:22435668-22436035 GCF_000754665.1 Bison bison bison
GAAAACTAAGATCATGGCATCCAGTCCCATCACTTCATGGGAAATAGATGGGGAAACAGTGGAAACAGTGGCTGACTTTATTTTTCTGGGCTCCAAAATCACTGCAGATGGTGACTGCAGCCATGAAATGAAAAGATGCTTACTCCTTGGAAGGAAAGTTATGACCAACCTAGACAGCATATTGAAAAGCAGAGACATTACTTTGCCAACAAATGTTCGTCTAGTCAAGGCTATGGTTTTTCCAGTGGTCATGTATGGATGTGAGAGTTGGACTGTGAAGAAGGCTGAGAGCTGAAGAATTGATGCTTTTGAACTGTGGTGTTTGAGAAGACTCTTGAGAGTCCCTTGGACTGCAAGGAGACTGAAT
>NW_011494861.1:22436135-22437207 GCF_000754665.1 Bison bison bison
GGTGATGGACAGGGAGGCCTGGCGTGCTGTGATTCATGGGGTCGCAAAGAGTCAGACATGACTGAGCGAGTGATCTGATCTGATCTGATCTAGGGAGTCAGGGTGACAATATACAGCCTTGACGTACTCCTTTTCCCATTTGGAACCAGTCTTGTTGTTCCATGTCCAGTTCTAACTGTTGCTTCCTGACCTGCATATAGGTTTCTCAAGAGGCAGGTCAGGTGGTCTGGTATTCCCATCTCTTTCAGAATTTTCCACAGTTTATTGTGATCCACACAGTCAAAGGCTTTGGCATAGTCAATAAAGCAGAAATAGATGTTTTTCTGGAACTCTCTTGCTTTTTCCATGATCCAGCGGATGTTGACAATTTGGTCTCTGGTTCCTCTGCCTTTTCTAAAACCAGCTTGAACAACTGGAAGTTCACGGTTCACGTATTGCTGAAGCCTGGCTTGGAGAATTTTGAGCATTATTTTACTAGCGTGTGAGATAAGTGCAATTGTGCGGTAGTTTGAGCATTCTTTGGCATTGCCTTTCTTCGGGACTGGAATAAAAACTGACCTTTTCCAGTCCTGTGGCCACTGCTGAGTTTTCCAAATTTGCTGGCATATTGAGTGCAGCACTTCACAGCATCATCTTTCAGGATTTGAAATAGCTCAACTGGAATTCTATCACCTCCACTAGCTTTGTTCGTAGTGATGCTTTCTAAGGCCCACTTGAAACGCTGGGCTGCAAGAAGCACAAGCTGGAATCAAGATTGCCGGGAGAAATATCAATAACCTCAGATATGCAGATGATACCACCCTTATGGCAGAAAGTGAAGAGGAACTAAAAAGCCTCTTGATGAAGGTGAAAGAGGAGAGTGAAAAAGTTGGCTTAAAACTCAACATTCAGAAAACTAAGATCATGGCATCCAGTCCCATCACTTCATGGGAAATAGATGGGGAAACAGTGGAAACAGTGGCTGACTTTATTTTGGGGGGCTCCAAAATCACTGCGGATGGTGACTGCAGCCATGAAATGAAAAGATGCTTACTCCTTGGAAGGAAAGTTATGACCAACCTAGATAGCATAT
>NW_011494861.1:22437307-22440308 GCF_000754665.1 Bison bison bison
TTGGAAGGAATGATGCTAAAGCTGAAACTCCAGTACTTTGGCCACCTCATGCGAAGAGTTGACTCATTGGAAAAGACTCTGATGCTGGGAGGGATTGGGGGCAAGAGGAGAAGGGGACGACAGAGGATGAGATGGCTGGATGGCATCACCGACTTGATGGACGTGAGTCTGAGTGAACTCCAGGAGTTGGTGATGGACAGGGAGGCCTGCTGTGCTGCGATTCATGGGGTCGCAAAGAGTTGGACACAACTGAGCGACTGAACTGAACTGAACTGAACTGGGGAAGCAATCAGAGTCCTTGGGCAGGAGGAAGAGGAACAGTATCTCCAATGGCATGTGGACCATCTCTGCCTCTTTCTTCCCTCCAGTGTGCTTAGCTCTCAGCAGACTGTAGCTCCCCGAGAAGCCATGTTTTCCCAGGATTCCTCTGCCTGGAACGCTTTCCCCACAAACCTGCTGGGCCAATTATTCTTGTAGACAGTCCTCCTTGCTGTAATGGTTTGTTCACGTGTTTCTCTTTCTGACCAGACTGTGCCCTTCCCATCTCTAAATCACAAATCATCTTTCTAGTCCTAATATCCACATCAGAATCAAGCTCATGGGAAGTACTTAGCATTAGTTGACTAGCTATCGACTGGGGAGACTTAAGTTTTGGGTTGGCCCATTCACAGTCTGTGTGACTTTCAGCACAGTCACTTAATCATTCTGAGTTTTAGCTCTTTCATTTAAAAATAAATCCTGCCAATTCCAACTCACACAGTGAGGAATTAAAAATGAGACAACTGTGGAAGTGCTGAACAAAACGCCAGGTGGTAGAGGTGGTAGGAAGGGTGCTCGGCTCCAAGCAAGACATATTTGTCTTAGTCTGCTCAGGCTGCCGTAACAAAATGTCGCAGACTGGGTGGCTTACACAACAGAAATTTATTTTCTCGTACTTTTGGAGGATGGAAGTCTGAGATTAGTGTGCCAGCATGGTTGGGTTCTAGTGAGGGCTCTCTTCCTGGCTTGCAGATGGTTGCTTTCTCATTGTATACACACCTGTGATAGTTATGGGGCAATCTCTTCTCCCTCTTCTTATAAAGCCACAATCCTTGTGCACTCACTTAATTTTAATTACCTCCTAAAGACCCTATCTCCTGCAGTCACATTGGGAGTTAGGGCATCAACATGCACAAGGGAAGAGCTGGGAACACAATTCAGTTCATAGTAATATTAAAGGAGATTCAAGAGCACACAGAGCTCCCTTCAGTCCCACCCCTAGGCACCCCAGCTTGCAGATCTGGCATCTCTCTTGAGTCCACAGACCCTTTCCTCTTGTTCTCTGGACAACAGATTGTCTTTCTGGTCTTGTGTCAACATTTATTCTTTTTATAACTTCTGTCTCTTATTGGGGCTGCTCTTCTGGGCTTGGGTTTTGGTGTCTACACTGGGGTTGTGTGGTAGTTGAAGCCATCTTATAGGCTAAGAAGTAAAAAGGAAATCATCTGATGTTTTGATGCCAATTTGAGCCAAGGATACAGGAGGAGCGGCCCTGGAAAAATAACTGAATTTCTTCCCCCATTCAGAGGTGCCTGGAAAAGAGATTGTCTGTGTCTTATAGTATATCTGGGGAAATAACCATTAAAGTTAATGGGAAGGCATTTTGCAGCTACAGTATATGAATTATGACTTGTATATCAGTTTATAGGTGTCCCAGTAACCAAAGGACTTGTGTGGCATATCCTATGGCTTATGAAGAATACTTTATACATTATCTCATCTTCACAACAATCATTTCTCAGATGAGGAAATTTACACCTAAATGGCCCAGCAAGTCTCATGCCTAGGTCCTTTGACTTACATCCCCAAACTCTTTCCACCATACTAAAGTAACCCCACTAGACCACTTCAAAAAGAACTTAGGGCTCTTAGAACTAGCCAAGCCAACTCTACATGCTCCACTCTGATCATGGAGAGCTGGAAACTTATTTGCCCCATATGAATCCTTTCTTCTGCTTTGGAATTTTATGGAATTTGAAGCAGCAAATATGTATGGAATGAGGTAACATTCTTAAGAGGAAAAGATTTTACAAATGCAGAGTATTAATTATTGTATTAGGTTCCTTTGATATGGGACCAAATTTCAACGAACCTTGAATGCTTTAAGTATATTCCCGTCGGATGCCCTGCCAACACCCGGGACAACTGAATGAGGTAAGCACTACCTGGTTTTAATCATATCCCTTCACTAAACGTTTTGTTCAGAATCTTTTAAGTGCCAAGGTCTCTACCCTGCAGGAGTTCGCCTTCCAAGAAGTCAGGGGTAGGCTGCGCCCTTGAAGAGGGATGGCGGAAAGAACATTCTTTGGTCTGCCCCTTTCTCCCCCTGGGTTGGGAAGATCCCCTGGAGAAGGGAAAGGTTACCCACTCCCGTATTCTGGCCTGCAGAATTACACGGATACAGTCCAGGGGGTCGCAGAGTCCGACACTACTAAGCTACTTTCACTTTCTCCCCCCACCCTACCCGATTTGGTCGGTCAGTCTCAATTCTGAGCCAATCACCTGGAAGCTGAGACACTTGAGGATCCGCAATACTTTAGCACACCACATCAACAAACAAAAGCTGGAGGGTGACGCACCGTGGTAATCTTCCTCTGGGAGGGGCGGGGTGGGGGCGTCGATCCCATCCAGGACCTAGAGGGACTTTTCACAAGTGCAATGCACTTTGGGAGGGCTCCCTGGAACGGACGACCCCGGCGCCCGACGGCGATTCCCCCTCCAGCCCAGACCCCTCGGCCTACGCTTCCCCGTTCTTACAGGCGGTCGGGCAGGAGAGAGAGCTTTATTTTCCCGGCCTCCCCATTCACCTGGCCGCGCAGGCCGGGGACCCTCGGCCAAAGCCTCCACCCATCGCCGGAGGAAGGGCGGGGAGGTTCGGGAGGCTTTCGAGGGGCTGGAGGTCAGGCGGGGTCGGGGGAGGCTTCGAAGAGACAACGCGAGCCGCGTAGTACTCCCGCAGCCT
>NW_011494861.1:22440863-22449098 GCF_000754665.1 Bison bison bison
GGCGCTCCCGGCTGCACGTGCAGCCCCCGCCGCCGCCCTCGCCTAACAAAGCGGGGCCCTCCCAGGCGCGTTTCCTTCGTGCCCCCCTTCACTCGACGGACCCTTTGATTTCTTTCCATTCTCATCGTCATCTCTGACTCGTTCCACCTCTCACAGCCGCCTCCCGGAGTGCCTTCTCTTTTGTGCTCGCCAGCTCAAGTTTGGCCCTCACCCCAGAGCTTTGCCTTAAAAAACGACTCCATTTGACCTTGCCCCTCCCCCACGCTGTCATCCTTTGCTGGTTTAACGCTTTTGTTTCGCGACTGCTCTGTCTTACCTTTTCTGTTAGCCGCTGGCTCCCCTACCTAACACAAGCTACTTTCTGTTCTCAGCCTTTTCACTTCCCGAAACCCTCTTGACATCTCTGCCTCTTTCCCAGTTTCCTTTCCACCTTTTTCTCTCGGAGGACTGTGGACAGCAGAAGGGAGACTGCAAATGGCTACCTAGATTGAGCTTTCTTTTGTTTCTCGCTGCTGTTGTTCAGTCGCTCAGTCCTGTCTGACTCTTTGTGACCCCATAGACTGCAGCATGCCAGGCTTCCCTGTCCTTCACCATCTCCCGGAGCTTGCTCAAACTCATGTCCATTGAGTCGGTGATGCCATGCAACCGTCTGATCCTCTGTCCTCCGTCCCCTCTTACTCAATCTTTCCCAGTATCTGGGTCTTTTCCAGTGAGTGTACTCTTCGCATCAGGTGGCCAAAGTATTGGAGCTTGAGCTTCAGCATCACTCTTTCCAATTAATATTCAAGGGTTGGTTTCCTTTAGATTGACTGGTTTGATTTCCTTGCTGTCCAAGGGATTCTCAAGAGTCTTCTCCAGCACCACAGTTCGAAGGCATCAATTCTAACCCCACTCAGCTTTTGCTGACACCACCCTTTTTCTGTGACCCTGAAATCTCATTGTTTGGGCAGTGTAGCTGACATTCTGGTGGGCTTTTGGGAATTCTGCTGCCGTCACCATTACCCGTCTCTTTGATTGTAGTCTTAGGTAAAGGAAACTTCTGAGAACTGACCAAAGACCCATGAAATGCAACTGGAGGAGTAAACTGTCTCTGCTTGCTCACTCTTTGCTTCAGGTCATACAGCATCTGCCTCTTCCCACCTCTAGACTACCTCACCCAGGTCCATGCCCCACCCCACCCCCCAACATCACATTGTTCATCCTTTGGCACCATGGATAGAAGAGGAAAGGGCAGGTCCTCCTCCCCAGGAAGGAAGGTGGGGCAGAGTAGCTTGTGCAGGAAGGGAAGGAAAAAGGAGGGAAGGAAGGAAGTGGCCAACAGAAGAAGGTGGAATCCGGTGGGAGGGCTTTGCATTGTTTTAACTCCTTTCATTTTTAGCTCTCCAAAGTCAAGCCCAAGGTCATCCCAGAACCCCAGGGGGGGTTGCCTGCCTGAACCTGAAGGGGATTGTCAGAAGCTTTCAGGGACATATTAAAGGGAGGTGGGCAGAGTTCAATGTATGCCGCAGATTCTAAAAACTTACATTTTTTGTGTATCCATTTCCTTTTGTTTCTTTTCTGTTCAACAAAGTCAGCTTTAAAAGAAAAAACAACTTTTTTCCCCCCTATAAAAAGCCCCAAGATAGAACTATACCTCCTCTAAGAAAACTTTTATGAGGACCTTTGTGAATCTACTCTTATAGTCTGTAATACTTCACATTTAATGGGATATATAGTTTATAAAGGTCCATCTCTTAATTCTACCTAATCTCACTCTTTATTATTACCCCTACCTGGTCCCTTTCACCCACTAACTTTAAAACTCAGCCTTTCAGGGAATAAATATTTATCCATATTGCTTTCTAATATTCCCTCCACTCTTTTTCTGGCCAAGGCCCAAATTGCAGCCCCTAGGAACACAGACAAGAAAGTGCTTTGGTCCATCTTTGGCCTGTGGTCCAGTACCAGAGGTATTAAGTTATACATTTAAAGAGGTTTGTTATGTGACTATTATTTGCATAGTGTATCTTTGCATCTCTGTTCACTTAATATCCAAATGCTTGGCAGCATCTTGTTCTTTGGAAGCCTCAGAGTGAAAACAATCGATCTGTGTTTTGGGAGAGCTTTCCTGAAATTTAATAACTTATCCTGCAGTTTGTCTTCCCATCTTGTGGATTCGTTATCAGTATCCTGAACACTGAGCAGAGGGCAGAAGGAGTAGGGTTTTGTTTTTCTCGGTCTGGGAAAGCTCACCCCTGCATTCTCTGTAGGCATACCCTCCTGAGGGGAAAGTGTCATCAAGAACATTTTTCCATGGCCTGGGATGGGGCTGAGGGTCAGGAACAGAGCCCAGCAACCCTAGAATCCTTTTGTGTATCTTTTGGTTTTAAGTTGCTGTCTCTTGATGGAGGCCTGGCTGTGTAGAGTTGGGAAAAGTATGGGCAGAACCATGGGGCTTGGCTTCCTTTCCTTCTGTCTTACTTACACAGTGCTCTAATTTTCTACCACCTTTAATCAGCAAACCAATCTGCAAACCAGTCTGCTCTGGACACTGCCTCAGGGAATTTACACTCTTGCAAAGAACACAAACTCTGCAAACAGTTCCTGTGTGAAGGGGTGCGGAATGAAGCAATGGGGAGGGGAGATTCATGGTAAATAGTAGAAAGGATTTTCTCGTAACTGGAGATCCCAACTATGACAGAGGCTGGGCCGCCTTAGGTATCTGTGGTCATGGAGATGGTCGTCTAAACTAGGTAGTCACCTGTCAGAAACGCTGCAGTGCATATTCTTGTGCTGGGTGGGAGGTGAATTTGATGACCTGATGACCCCTATAAGTTCTTTCTAACTCGGAGGGTCTGATATTTTGAAAT
Source organism: Bison bison bison (assembly GCF_000754665.1). NCBI lineage: Eukaryota > Metazoa > Chordata > Mammalia > Artiodactyla > Bovidae > Bison > Bison bison. The sequence goes on from NW_011494861.1 coordinate 22,443,713, forward strand.
ATATTGATGATCCTAGGCAGTGTTCAATGAACGATTCAAACTTTATAGGGAGTCCATTCATCAATTATTTATTGAACGTGTGCTCTGTGCTGCTGCTCTGCTAGATGCTGTGGGGGACTCAGAGATGTGAATGGTGGGGTCTAAGATCTTTGCAAAGGCCACGGACAGAGCAAACTGAAGCAGAAAGAGTTCCGGGCCAGAGTGAGAAGTTTTGTCTCCCATTACTTCTCAATCAAAGCCCAGAGGTCAGCCTCCTCTTACACCTTTGCCTCGTGATTTGTTTCTTCCTGAGATGCTAGATTGAAATATTTCCAGGGCTTTCCATCTCGAGGAGAGGGGCAGGAAAAAGAACCTATATTAATCCAGAGAGAAGTGCTGAGGGAGTGAGGCCATGTCTGGAAGGCTGAAAGCTGGGTGAAATTAGACAACACCCCCCCCTCCAAATCAGGATATGCTGGGATGGGGACAGGAATGAGAACTGGGAGGAAAATGAGGTGGAAATGAATGGGCCCCTGTAGGAGGAGGTAATGAGGTGAATCAGAAAAATCTGTCACTGAGATCCAAGAAGAGACCAGGGAGTTTTGTCTCTCTCGGTCTTTTTAAAAGATGAGATGTGTCAGTGAGAGGGCCTGGATTTATGAAGACAGATCTGTTTTGTTGGCTCCTACCAGGAGCCTGGGGAGTGAGCAGGTGGGGGCTCGCTATGGTTGCTGAGAAAGACGATGATATCCCAGCTCTTGGGCAGCCTGGAATCAGCTCTGGTCCCATTTTTCTTTTCCCATCTTTGGCAAGAGGAGTCCTGCTAAGACCTGAGAACTCTTTCCCTGGCCAGTGCTCAGCACCCTGCTGCCCTCCCCTTTGGCAGCCTCCCCAGGAAGAGTTCAGGCACCTGTAGGCCAGAGAGAGTGTTGGGGTAGGGTGGAGTTGGGGGGTGGTGGAGGGGATCACTATAGGATGGTGAGTGTCTGGGGAAAGGGAGGAGTCCCTCACAAAGATTCTGATTTTGCTTCTCTATTCAAGGGAACAACCAGGAGTCAGTTTAATTGGAGACCTTGGCATCCTAGGGGGTGGAAACCTCTGCTTTGTTGGTGTATATTTGTGTATGTCCCAAATACTGTCCCTTTTCCATTGCCTGGGATAGTCTCAGAATACCATTGCTGAGAATGTCCTTTAGGGGGTCATGTCTTGTGGCTCCAGAAGGACCTGGGAGTATGATTTTAAGGGCTTTCCTGGGGGGAGGGGAGCAGTTTTATGTCCCTAACCACAACCCCTACTAGCCTACAGCTTCTTTTGGGATATTGGTCTACTTTGAAGCACAATCTTCAGTTCTCACTGAAATGCCAGTGCTGCCTTTGTGGGCATGGTGCCGCCCTGGATCACCATCTGCTGGAAGGAGCAGACTGGTAAGCACAGGAGGGCCACCCAGCATGGACCAGAAATCTGAAGGAATGGGGTCTAGGACCAGGGAATTTTTCTGGGGATGGGCACAAGACAAGGAAGGAAAAAGTCCCAAATATCAGGGCTAGGGTTAGGAGCTGTTTTTGCTCCCTTCACTCCATCCCTGTGAGCAGAAGGACTCTGAAACTGACGCAGGTCCTGTCTGCAGGCACAAGGTATTCAACTATCTCTGAATTCTAGGGCCTGTGCACCCTCGACTGTGGCCTGAGTCATCTCAGAATCTCTGTGGGGTAGGGGGATGCTGTCATGGAATTTCATTCTGCTCTAAATCTGAGAACAGGAATGTTGCTGCTGGGAGTTTTGCTCTTGTCTGCATTCAGATCATTGCCATGTTCTTTGCTTTGATGAATGAACGGAAGCCAGGAGCTCAGTTTGACATGGACTCTGCAGGGAAATTGCGGGATGCTGTTGTGGGCTGCAGGAAGCTCTTCTCCTGCCCAGATGATGGATGTGATGGGCCTCTGCGAAGGAGGCAGCCAGATGCTGGTTGCTTTTCAGGGTTTAGCTTTTAGTGCTGGGGTTCAGCAGGAAAGCCCTGGAAAGTTTTTCATGCAAACCGAGAGAGGGCCAGAGGCACCACACCTGCGCTCAAAGTCCTCAATGTCACAGACCTGTGGGTGGCAGCCCTTGGATTTCTGCCTGCAGTGGGCAAGGCTGAGAAGGGGAGGGGCTGAGTTGGCAGCTGAAACGTGGGGTAGAGCAGGGGTCCCCAGCCTCTGAGCCATGGACTGGTATCCCCTGGGAGATTGGTGGCAACATTAGATTAGAAATAAAGTACATAATAAATGTAATGGCCTTGAATCATCCTGAAACCACCCCCGCTTCCCCGTCTGTGGAAAAATTGTCTTTCATGAATCTGGCCCCTGGTGCCAAAAAAGCTGGGGACCAGAGGGTGGACTCTTTAGCCCCAGAGGAACTGATCTTGAGGCTAGTACACTGGACAGAGTGGCCAAGAGAGAGCCCTCTGCCTCCCATGCTTTTTCAAGTGTCAAGGGCTTAGTTGTTGACTTGTAACCCAGGCAACACAGGTCAGTCATCCTCCAGGGCTCAAGGTCACTGGGGTCTATTTCTGTGCTGACTGATTGGTTTTATCTCCCTTCTTAGCTGAGATGTTCAGGAGCTAATTGGGCTTAGAGGACTAAAAGAGGTTTGCCTTCACTTTCAGAATTAAATCCAAATGCTGCAGTATTAGGGACTCAAATCTTTGTGGTTCATCACCTGCCTACTATTTCTGCCTCATGTTTTGACACTATCCTGCATATAGACACCAACTAGTCACACTGAATTATTTGCAGCTTTCCAGAGCATAGCATCTTCTCAATCCTCTCTAACTTGGCCTATGCTGTTCCCTCCCCCTAAGAACACCCTTCCCTTTCCCAACTCCAGAGATGCCTGGCCTTCCAAAGAGCTTGCATCTCATCTTTTTCGATGCCCACAACCCCTCCCCAGTCTAGAGTAAGCTGCCCCTTCTAAGTGCTCCAGAGGATGTTGTGCCTAACCCAAACCCTAACCATTACCCGAATTACAGCAGTTACCATATTATATTGCGGTGCTTTGCTCCTGGGTCTCCCTGAGAAGAAAACAGTTTCTTCTGGGATTTCCCAGTGCTTAGCACAGTGCCTGATAACAATCAGCACTTGTGTATTTGTTCAGTTGCTAACTGCCTGTGTCCCCCATGCCCCTTCCCTTCCCCCACTAGAATTTAACCTCCATAAGAGCAAGGGTCTCGCTTTCCTGGTTCACTGCTATGCCCCAGGGTCTAGCACATAGTAGGTCTGCACTAAATATTTGTTGAATGATTGGACGGGAGTCAGGGCCTGTGATTCACATTTTGGCTCTTCCCCCGAGTGCTCTGGAGAAGGAAATGGCAACCCACTCCAGTACTCTTGCCTGGAAAATTCCATGGATGGAGGAGCCTGGTAGGCTATAGTCCATGGGATCGCAAAGAGTCGGACACGACTGAGCGACTTCACTGGTTCACTGAGTGCTCTGGTGATCATGTGCAAGTTACTCAGCGTATCCGTGATGGTGTGGTGGGACAGGCAGTGGACCAGAGCACGGCCCTTAGGCACCACTTCAAGCCTTCAGTGCCTTGGATCTTATTCCAGCCAGTTGTGTGCAGAGTTCCCAGACTTGTGTACTCGCAGCTCAGAAATGCAGAAGAGTTAATACCCTGTGGGACAACTCTTGCCCAATGAGGAACCACAGCCAGTGGATAAATGCTTTCCCCCTTTCTTCTGGTGGATGATTTTTTAAATAATGTTTATTGGAGTATAGTTGATTTACAGTGTTGTGTTAGTTTCAGGTATATAGCAAAGTGAATCAGTTGTATATATATATATATATATTTCCAGCCTTTGTTAGATCCTTTTCCCACCTAGGTCATTAGAGAATATTGAGTAGAGTTCCCCGTGCTATCCAGTAGGTCCTTATTAGTTATCTATTTTATGTATAGTAGTATGTATAAATCAATCCCAATCTCCCAACTCATCCCTCCTCACTTTCCCCCTGGCCCCCATAAGTCTGGTCTCTACACTGGTGTATGATTTTGAGATACATTTCAAAGTGTCCTCAGATGGTCCCATGGGACTGGTCAGCCAGTTGACCTTTATGGACAGCTTCATTGTATAACTACTGTCTGTACTGGTGCTCCCTCCTGCCCTGTTGCTGCCTCCTTGGACCACATTCTCAAATGTACTGCTCACATATAAGCAGGCTCTGCTCTGGGGGAACCTGGGTGAAGACAACCAGTGTCCACTCCTTGTTCTGCTACCTACTAACTTTGGGTCAAACCACTTAGCTGCCCTGCTTCTGTTGCCTCAGCTGAAAAAATGGGTGCCATCATGTCAACCCGAGGTTTGTCATACTGGATAATGTAATATATGAGAGCGTCTGCTTAAGTCCTTGCATGCATCAGGCACTCGCTAAAGGTTCCTTTCCTGTGTTTGTGAAAAGGCAGGCCTGGGAAGCCTGCTTGGCCACCTAAGGGGTGAGGCCTTATGAAGAAATGTTACTGCGCGTGATCCCTGCTCCTCGGCAGGAGCGAAGGGTGACGTGACTAGATGACTCAGCCATTTGGCAACAGGATCATTCTACTCTGGAGCATTCTGTCAACATTGGTCAATGGAGTCTTGCAACATGCCTGACAGGTGGGAGGCGGGAAGAAGCAGGGTGTGGAGGCCAGGAGGGGCCCAGCCTGTTGCTCAAGGGGCCAGAGGTAGCTGGCATGTCCCAGATGCTCCTCTGGCACATGTGGAGGCCTCCTGCGAGGGGCAGTGACTCCACAAGTTCTCTTGCTGTCCCCCACGTGCCTTCCTGTCAACCTTGCGCCCTTTCCTGGATGGCATCTTTCTATTCCAAAGAAGGATTCTGGTGTTTTTCATCCTTTGTCTCTGCCCCCACCCCATGTTTTCCCTCCAAAATAGCTTGAGTCTCAAAGCAATGAAAACTCATTTCTGGCCCTCCCATAGGTGATGGGAGACGGTTTTGGGGGGGCACAAAATCTCCCTGGCTGCCCCTTAAATTGTACAGTATATGCCCCCTTAGCCTACAGGTGAGGCAGGTGCCAGGCACATTAAGCCCATTGGCTCCCAGGAAGCTCAAGGAAATGACTCAGGAGGGCTGGGTTGGCTTTCCTGCTATTTAGTCATCACCTCTTTTCAGGCCCAGGCCTCTGCTTCCCACCCTCCCTGGCATTCTTCTGCTCTGGGCAGCCATGCTTGATGGCCAGAAGGATTGTCTGACTCCCAGGTCTCCTGACCTGAAGGGACTGGGGGCCAGAGTGAATATCTGGATGTCACTCCCCAGCCCAGAGGTGGCCCCTTCTCCCAGAGCCACCCCTGCCACCTCCCAAGGGACTAGATTCCCACTGGTCCAGACATCTAGTGCACATCTGACTGGGGTACCCTCTGGAGGAGCCCAGGAAGGG
>NW_011494861.1:22449198-22455954 GCF_000754665.1 Bison bison bison
GTGCTGTCCCTGACTCCTCCCTGTCCCTGAGCGTTTGGACCCCACTCCACCTAGCCAGAGAATCCTGCCCTGTGAGCTCCTTATTGGTCAGGTGTGCTTGGAGACCCGCAGCTCAGCTCACTCTGCCCTCCCTTCCCACCCTCTACCTGAGTCACCAGGGAGCCGTAGCTCAGGGAACTTTCTCTGGAGGGAAGCCACTGATAGTAGAGGGGAGAGGGAGACTGATAACAGCGGAATTGTCGACTAAGTTGCCGGGGCCTTTCACCTCTAGTCTCCCCATTCCCAAACTGCTACCCTAACCCCAGCACAAGCATCTAAGTCGTCATAACCTGTGCACACCACTTGTACTTCCCGAATTCCAAACGCAGGCAGCTAGTCCGCAGTCAAACGCCTTGCCAGCCGCAATCCTCCTTTCTGTATTCTCTGATCCTCTCCATACTCTGGACCCATGTAGCTGACCACAGATTGTATCCGTTGTGGCCTTCATCATGGGGATTCTCAGTGTAGTTTCCAGACCAACAGCCCTGGCCTCACTTGGGAACTTGAAATGCAAATTCCCAGGTTCCGCCAAGACCTACTGAATACAGAACTCTCAGGATGGGGCTCAAGAGTCTGAACTTATCAGAGCCTCACCAAGTGATTCTGATGTCCTCTGAAGTTTGAGAACCACTGTCTGATCATAATGTTGGCAACAGCCTAAATGGAGAAAGCCTTGTCCGGAGGAGGGACAACCCTTGTCCAGGCAGGAGCAGCTAACTGCTGTCACAAGCCAGGCTTCCTCATGAACGCAGAGGTGCAGGAGGCCCCTGCCCACTGATGACAACCCCAGAGGCACCCGGGGATCCTGAGAGGGCTCTTCTCGCTGACATCTCTTCCAGGCATTCCAGAAAGTGCCATGTCATTCTCAGAGAGAGAGTTTTCTGAAAGCCTGTTTTTTTTTGTTTTCACCCACGAAGCCTAGGTGGGGATTTCATAAACAAGGGAGTTCCCAGAAGAGAAGCAGTGGGCTGGCTTTAGCGTTATAGACTTCTGTCCTCCTTCATCATTGGCTTCCTGACAAGGCATGGAATTTTCTTTTACTCTTCCCCACACAGCTGACACACAGAAGGGGACGACAGAGGATGAGATGGTTGGATGGCATCACCGACTCAATGGACATGAGTTTGAGTAAACTCTGGGAGTTGGCGACAGACAGGGAGGCCTGGCGTGCTGCAGTCCATGAGGTCTCAGAGTCGGACACGACTGAGCGACTGAACTGAGCTGACACAGCTGACAAAGTTCCAGACATGACCACAAGGGGCAGGGGGTGGGGTGGGGTGGGGTGGGTGTGGGGTGCTGAACATCCTTAACTCCACAAGTCTTCCTCATCCTTAGCCAGGCCTTGAGTGGGCCAGAAAAGAGGGCAGACAGCAGGCCACTGGCTTCTCTGAGAAAGTCCAGCAAGACCAGCGCCCCCGCCTTCCGCCCCCCCACACCCCAAACATCACCTCTGGTTCTCTTCGCCTGGGATCCTCCCTGCCCCCACCCAGGCCAAGGGTGTGTGGCCTGAGCCTCACTCCCAGCCTTCCTCCTGCTTCTTTGGGGGCCGCTCTCAGCTTTGGGGAGCAGCATAAGTGGTAGAACCGGTGTAGGAGCGCCCCGGGGCTCTCTGAGGCTGTGGCTTCTACTCCTGGGAACAGCCCGAGGCTATTTCTACTCCCTTAGTCAGCACTGGGCGGGAAGGGTGAGGGCCTGGGAAAGGCCAGTGGTGTGAGCTCCTGTGGCAATCGCTCCTCGGTAAACACAGTAATAGCAGGTCCGGGATTATGATCGTTACCCCGATAATTATCAGCTGCAGTGCATGCCCTCGGAGGTGGGCCACACCAGCTCATCACTGCACAGGGGGCTGGGGGCGAAGCTTCAGATTTCCCAGAGTGCGTCCTGCAGTTGCTAGGCAACTGGGAGTGTGTGCCGGAAGCGGGGATCTCATTTAGGAAAGTCTCCCCAGGCCTCCCGAATCTCTGAAATCTGAAGCAGCTGTTCTCCACGTGTAGACCTTGGATGACTGACTGCTCACCTGGTGGAGGTGGGGGGAGGTCAGGAGAGGGGTGTCAGAGGCTGGGCACTGAATAAGAGAATCAGTCAGCCCAGGGGAGAGGGGCATGGGGGAAGGGAGGTTGGTCTGGGGGCCACCCTCTTACTGAAATGCCAGAGCTGCTGTTCAGGGCATGGGGCCAAGTTCAGCTGTGTTACTGCTGTTGCTAGTTGAGAAGCAGCTCTGGGGTGGTTGCCTGGTACTGGCCAGAGAGGTCTAAGAGGTGACCCAGCAGAAGAGAAGATAGAGGAGGAAGGTGGGTTCGTGTCAGTTGGCTTGTTTTAGTGGCAGGTCCCTTTGCATATGTTAGGCAGACCCTAGTGCCTTTTGTATTGTTCCAGAGCTCCATAGAACCAGAGGTTTTAGGGTTTTTTGGCTTGTTTTGGCCGTGGCTTGAGGCATGTGGGATCTTAGTTTGCCAACCAGGAATCTAACCTGTAGTCCCTGCCGTGGAAGCTCAGAGTCTTAACCACTGGACCACCAGGGAAGTCCTTCCATAGACCAGAATTTGAGATCATCGAGAAGGAGAAAGACCTTGGAGCTGCTTTCATTTCTTGCTAAAGGTGGTATAATCTGGGGGCTGGTGAACTGAATTTTCTCTGTTAAAGAACCTACAGCATTGTCTTTGGCCTGCTTCAGGAATGTACTCCCAGAACCCTCAGCATCACAGGCTGGGGCAGGTGCAGAGCAGGGAAGGAGGAGGAGGCAGCAGTGGAGCCTATTAGCTTCCAGCTCTGTCAACCTTGACCTGGTGCGCATGGCATTTTCCTGTTGAATTCTGCAGAGTGTGTCTAACTCTGTTCACCTGGAGGGAGCCCCTGGCTCAGAAACAGAAACAAATCACAAAGGAATGAAAATTCAACAAACCTTCCTTGACCATGGTGTACTCAGATGGGGAAGGTGCTGGGTGCCAGGAGGAAAGGGGGCCTGAGGGACTTGGTTCCTCCCCTTAATGAGCTCACAGTCTAGGTGTCACATGCACACTTCAACTGGAGGTCACTTTTTCTTCCTGGGAATGTGCCTCCTTCAGCAGCCCGAGGTTGGGGCTTTGTCCTAAGGTGGAGGTAATAAAAACCTGTTTATCTTCCCAGGGCAAGATGTGCCTTGGGGCCTCTGCATGTCAGTTTGCCTGAGTCAGGTGGAAGATCACCTCCTAGTCTCTGGAATGTTGTCAGGGCAGGGAGGCGAGAAGAGGTGAGGTGTATCCCTGGTGTGGGAGCTGAGGAGGTGGACGCAAAGAGCGGCCGGCTGTCTCTGGTCTCCTGGCAACCCCGACCATGACACTCTCCATATAGCCAGAACTGCCCTGAGGAGACCATGATGAACATGTTCTGTAAAGGTATTCAAACAAGGAAACATCCATGGTCAACATCACCTTCAGTTTCAACAAATATTCATGGAATTCCCACCATGCGCCAGCTAGGGGTTGGCGCTTTCCCATGGTTCTTATTTAGCCAGCATTCTCTCAATCAGGAAGTACGTATCACCCCCTTTTACAGATGAGAACACAGAACCTGGGGGCCGTAAGAGTACTCATCAGACTCAGTGAACTCAATGCCACTTGCTAGTTCTATAGGACACCACTTAGATGTCATTCAAATATTTCAAACTTCTTTTATCCAAAACTAAGTTCACTATTATCGTCTCCTCCTGGGTTCCCTGCCTAAGTAAATGGCCATTGGTCTAGCTGCCTGAAATCTGGAAGTTATCCAAGACACCTCCCCTTCTCTCATCTCTGCTTTCTGTACTTGTTTTTCTTACCGTCTGAATATCTCTTGATTCCACTTCCTCTTTCCCGTTCCTGGGTCATTGTCCTAATCCAGGCTCTAGTAATTCATGAGGCTGCTCATCACAGTGGCCTCTGCCTGGAGCCATCCCCCACCCCCCACCCCCCGCCTTGCTCATCCAACCTTCTGCTGGAGAGTAGCTCTCTGTAGTTTTCACGATAAATACAAACCCATTATTTTAAATAAAAGGCTCTTTTGGACTGGACCTTGATCACCCATGATGCCATATCTCCTCTCCAGGGCCCCAGGCCCGTGACCTGCATGCAGTTCCCACGTGAGCTACACATGCCTGCGAGTTTTCTCAAGCTGGCTTTTCTCCCTGGACTGCCCTTTGTCTCAGTCATCACCACTCACTATCCCAACTCCCATATATGTCTTCTGACCTAACCTGAGCTTCCCGCCTTTTGGTTAATGTTTCCAAATGCCTGGGGTGGAGATGGTTGCCCCAACTTTTGTGCTATCTGTCTCCAGAATGGAGCTTGGCTCTCTGCTAACCAGAAGTGGAATGATCTGGTGCTTGACCACTGTAGTGGTTATCTGACAGAAGAACCACCTTAGAATATAGTGCTTTAAGTTGGGGTGGGGACACTGCAACATTACAAAAAGAAAATTTATAAAGCTATCCAGATAAATCATGGAGTTCATTGTTCAAAGGAACAGGTTTAGCAGTTGTTGAAGCCTCCAGTGGACAGTGATGGGCCTTCACATACGTCATGTCATCTAACCAGTAGGTCTGGGCTGGGCCACAGACAGCCTGAATGGCACAGCCACAGTCACTTGGCAGTTACCTGCCAAACCTGGGATTCAAATCCAGGCAAAGGCTCTGCTCCTCCCACTGCGTCCTGGGGCCTCTCCTGTTGGGAGGCCGGTTTTCCATTGTGGGGATTGTCTTTTGGTCATTTAGGGGCTTATCAGGACTGTGGCAAGGAAGGGGATAAGGGATAGGGGACCAGGGATGAGAGGACGCCCAAGGCCCCACAGCTCAACCTCCTGGTTTTTCTCCTGTGTGTTCAGCACATCTCATGGTGCTGGAACACAGTTCCTGCAGTAGGATTGTCACAGGTGGCTCTGAAGATTGAGGTCAGTGTGACTCAGGTCAGCATCAGGCACAGAGGGCCCAGGCCTAGTGGTGTATATCAGTGTGGAGAGAAGGAGAAAAAGAGCTGGGTCCATGGAGGTGGTGGTGGGGCCCGCCCCCCTCTGGCTCTTTGCTCTAGTGCTCTCGTGCCAGCAGGTCCTTGGTAAAGGATTGTTGTATGAATGAAGGAGCAGAGTGAGTTCCAGAGTTCCATGTCTTTCAGGAAGGAGGAAGTATTCTCCCTCCTTCCTGGGTGTCTGCCCCTCAGATGGGGGCCATTTCTGCCATAAGCCATCCCTGTTTCCTCTGCTCTCCCCTTCTCCCCTCCTCCCCCCAGTCTCATTACCCCACCTGGGCAATTAGCATATTACTTTACTTTTGCCAGGCTTCAGGGTCTCCTCTAGAAAGATTCTTTCTATCTTTACCCACTGGACATTCATTGCCTTCCTTCCCTGGCTCAGCAAGTATGAGGCTCCGCTGGAGGAGAAAGGAAGATGCTATGTGCCTGACGTTCTGGAGCACAGGTTGGTATGGGAGCCAGCTAGTCAACGGAAAGTTGCCATGGATTTTGATCAGAGGTGAGGGACATCCAAGAAGACTTGGATGAATGGGATTCAGAGAGGGCTTCTTGGAGGAGGTGACGCCTGACCTGAGCCAGGAGCACTTGCACAAAGCTGAGAGTAAGTTTCCTTAAGTTTTATGCCCTAAGCTTTGACTCATTTTATTCCCAGCCCTGACCCTGAGGATGCGCAGAGTTAGTAGGAAAGGGAAGATAGTGATGGTGAATAAAGCACCTTGCAGATAAAGGAAGTGGGCAGCAAGGGGCGGCGCCCTGAGGTGAGAGCCCCCAGAGCCACCCAGGGGGCTGGGTGTTGGGAGGGAAATTGCTGGTGCTTGGACCCCGCTGATCACTGTCCCTCTCCCAGTGTTGTTGCTGTTCAGTCACTCAGTTGTGTCCCACTTGTGACCCCATGGACTGCAGCATGCCAGGCTTCCCTGTCCTTCCTCCCAGTGTTACCAGTGCCCTTGCTGGGGAGAGAAGGTAGTTCCAGGTGGCATGGAATCAAGTTTCCTGGGTAATAAAACAGTGACATAGGTGCTTACCCTGTGCACTTCACACACATGTCCTAGGAAGTACGTACCATTACTATCAGCCCAATTCCATAGGTGGGGAAACTGAGGCACAGAGAGGTTGAGCAACTTGTGCAAGGTCATACCAGCAGTACCTGGATGTGAACTCAGGCAGTCTGGTGCTCAAGCCTGTGCATCGAACCACTCACTCTTCTACTCTTCCTGGTGATACCTCTGAGCAATGGGAGAGAGTAGACACTCCTTGGGCTGTTGATAAAGATGGCTACAGGTGGGACATTTCTGAAAGATTCCCATCTTATTTAGAAAATTCACATACATCTTGTACCTATTGCAAAATAACCCCCCTAAACGTTTAATCAAAATAGTGCCTCCCACCAAATAATTGAGTAAAATCGATGCTCTAGAGAGAAGTGCCACATTTATCCCAAGGCACCGAGGATGGGCAGGAACACAGTCTGTAGTGGAGAGGTACAGCCCGCTCAAGTTCAGAGCAGGAAGAGCTTGGCCCGGTTGGAGGAGCTGGATGAGGAGGAACTTGAGCATTTCGCAGCCGCCCTGTGCTGCTGCCCACCCTCCGCCTCTTACGGTCTAGCTGGCAACTCTCTGAAGTCAGGGTGCGCCTGATCAGACTTCCTCACGTGATCCTCACAGCCAAGGTCATCTGGAAATGGGCTACTCCCACTTTGTGGTCACTAGGCTACCTTGTTTACAACTGCAGTTCCTGC
>NW_011494861.1:22456054-22481104 GCF_000754665.1 Bison bison bison
CCCTCCCCCTCCCCTCCTCTTGCTCCTTCCTCTTCTTTTGTCTTCTGTCCTGGAAGGAGGCCTCCCTGAACATCACGTGAGGGATGCCCACGTGTGAGCACAAGCTCTGGGGAACCTCTTCCATCTTAGTTCACAGCACTTTGTTCTCTACATTCTTCCAGTTCCTCTCTTTTCTAGAAGTTTTCATGTTTGCTTATGTTGAGCCTCTGCAGAACCACCCTTGCATGGCCTTAAGAAAATTCTAGGATCGTTGCCTTTCAAAGTGGGCAAGTGGATTTCGGCTCAGGGGCTAGGAGGTGCCCCGGGCTGGCGGGAGAGAGTGTCCTGAGGGGCTGATGGTGGCTGGACAGGGCAGGAGGGCTTGGACCTGGGGCTGAGCCTGTTGTTCTCCAGAGCGGGCAGCCGGTAAGGGTGTCTCTGGATGTGTGTGCTTTGGTGGATAAGGGAAGGCAGGCGGGGGAACACTGACAGTTGGACAGAAACTCTCAGCAAAGCTGGGCTTTGACCTTTCACAGATGGAATAGATCACTTTTGAGCCCTTTCCATGGAAGTTCTGAGAGCAGAGGCCCCGCCCCTGGAAATCACCTAGCCCATGCTGGCTCGTTGTCAGCCCTGGGGGAGCTGGTGACCTGGGGGCAGGGTGCACAAACCTTTCTTCAGGCACAATTCAAAGGTCAGGGTATCATGAACAATATTCGTTAACCTCACCCCTTTCTCTTGATCCTTCTGAAGTCTGGACTCTGGAACCTCAAGTGTCTGGAGGGAAGTGAAAGAGAGCTGACATCAACTGCTCGTCGACAGTACTCCTGGCACCAGGCCAGGCACCATACGATACGTGTGATGTGTTGGTCAAGTAAACATCGTCTTCATGTTTTTGTACCAGGAAACTGAGGCTGGGAGGGATCAAAGCATCTTTTCTCAAAGGAAACCCAGGCTGCCTCTTTCACAGGGTGCTCTTGCATTAAGTGTCTCCCAGAGAGGCTGGGTACACATCAGAATCTCCAGAGGAGAAGTCTTGGGATCTTGGTTTTTAAAAAGTCCCTCAGGCACTCGTCATGGCCAGGATTGGAAACTTCTGCCGTGCACCACGTGGCTTTCCTGAAGGCCTGAGTGGGGCAAATGGAGCAAAAAGAGAGAGTAGGTACCCGTGTTTGGAACATTAGCTTAGCAAAAAACTTTAAACAGTGCTAACTGGCATTCTGGCTATGCTTGGGATGAGTCATTGAACTTCTCTGAGCCTCAGTTTCTTTGTCTGTAAAGTGGACATCCAAATACTTACCCTGCAGGATTACTAAAGGTCTTGGGATACTGCAGTAATGACTCAGTTTAACCCACTCCAGTATTCTTGCCTGGAGAATCCAATCCCATGGACAGAGAAGCCTGGTGGGCTACAGTCCATGGAGTCACAAAGAGTCAGACATGATTGAGCAACTCTCACTCACACACTCAACTAACTATTGGATAAATGGTAGCTATTAACACTATTTGCTGCATCAGCTATGCTTTTTTGTCGGCGGGGGGGAGGATGAGTTGGGGGACAGTGAACTCCTCTGTGGCCCACTCACCCATCGCTGAGGCCCCTCCTTGGCACAGTCTGTTACATAGAAAGAGCAGATTGCCAGGCACTCCTATCCCTCCTGGGAAATCCTAGTATCCCTGTAGGCCACTGGGCCCTGTACTCTGGTACTGAGGCTCAGACACCTGGGGACACTCTCTGCTTTTCAGCTGGTGAGTCTGCCCGCTGCCCCCCGCCCCCACTTGAGGGCTGGCCCAGGGGCAGGCCGGGCATGGGGAGCTGGCAGGGGAAGCTGGCCTCGTGTGGAGGAGGCTGGCCCCGTGCCCTGCTTCTCTGCCAGCTGGGCGGCTGGGCCGGGCAGCAGCTTGGACTAGCTTGCAGGCCCAGCGGGGACCTCTGTGGGCAGCAGGCCCCCTGAGCCCGGCTGCTAGCACCAGGGCCATCTGGTGCCTCTGTCCCCTTTTGTGTGTCTGGGGGAGGAGCGGGGAGAGGAGAGGCAAAGGGGAGGAGACAGATTCTCTGGCCCACTTGCTTCAGAACTAGGGAGAAAGGAATGGAGTGGAGGTAGAAGAAGGGGACGAAGGAGACAGCGGGAGACTGAAGCCTGAAAGGGGGTAGGGGAAGAGGGAAGAAAACGCAGAAGGAGTGGGTGCTCTCAGAGTCTTGGTAGGAAAGCTAAAAAGGAAAGAGAAAGCGGGAGACAGAGCCAGGTGGAGAGGAAGACCTGAGTGGGCTAGAAGCAGGGATGTAACTATGCAGGAAAGAATGGAGGCCAGGAGGAGGCAAAGGTATACGAAGCGTCTCCACATGCCACATGTGGAGCTGTTTTGCCGGAGTATTTCTGTTCTAGGAAAGAGGAAGTGAGAGCCTGTGGGCTGTAGGTGACGGGAGGGGGATGGCTGAGAGAGCAGGCTGGGTTTCCGGTCACAGCAGCCTGGGGTCCAGCCCCGCCCTGCCCAGCAGCTGTGAAGGTTGGGGTCCCAGTCAGAACCACTGCCAACCGCAGACTTCTGGAAGGGGGTGTGATGGTTGGTCTCTAGGGTTGGGGAGAAAAGTTGTGTTGACAAGCATGTGCTTTGATGTGTGCACTCGGAGAGTAAAAGCGTGCATTCCTGGGGCCCTCAGGGAAAGTGAACTTAAAGAACCTCACATTTGGGGGTTTACAGTGGGCTTTGAGGGAACTGTCTTCTGTCAGGTGGCAGAGTATCCCTCCTCCTCCATGCAGGCCCCAGGCAGCAGGGCATATATGCAGCAGACAGAAATACCCATGAGTGTGCAGATTTGTGTCTCTCTGGTGTTCCTATAGACTCGCATTCTTCCCTCGGTGAAGTCATGAAGGACACAGAGAATGGTCTATTTTCTGTCCTGCGGACAATACAAACCGGCCCTGGGTTGGAAGGCTTCCTCTCCTGGCACTGCTCCTGTCAGACTCCGCTCCTGGAGCCCTCTCAGAATTCAGCTTGCGTCCCCCTCCTGGCTTCTTCCAGGTCGTGCTGCCTCCGGCTGTGGACCCTGCATGTGCATCCCCACTCTTGCATTACCAGAAAGCCATCCTGTCATCTGCCCACAGCCTTACCAGCATCTGTCTTCCTGTCCCATCTGGAAAGTGGGACCAGTCACCGTTACCTCCTTGAGGAGGGAAATCTGCTCTGAGCTACTGCATGACTGAAACAGTGGGAAGGCACACAGCTAAGTGTGATTGATTTAGTGCAAAGAGGTCCATTTAACTTCAACCAACACGTGGTGGGTTTTTTTTTCTCTCTATTCAAGTCGCTTGAAGATCACCAACTGGTGGTTCTGGAAGCACTCTGTAGCTCTGGGGGTGGCGGGGGTACCCTGATCGGATGTGGGTGTCGTGGAGCTGACCTTGCTTGGGCCCCAATAGGCTCAGTGAGGGGCTGTGAGGAGCAGGGTGGGAGCACGCATGCCAGAGAGGCTGGTGCCTCTGGACGAAGCCCCCATCCAGGAGGTCACCGGACGTGGCCGACAGACAGCTGAAACGAGCAGGGCTCTACGGGAGGTGCCCATTCACGTGTGTCTGCAGGCGGGCTCCCACTGGCCCAGCTGAGCCCCCTGAAGAAAGAAGAGAAGGGGCTTTGTATCCACAGCTATTAAGTGAGTGCTCGTGATGCGCTGTCCTCACAGCATCTCTGACCAGGAGGAAGCCTGGCCCCAAGAGGCTCAAGGCCTCCCGCCCACCCACTTGGCTGGTACAGGGCAAAGCCTCTGTGCAAGCTGCTGCCAGGGGTCAGCATGGGCCGAGCCCCAGCCCCTAACCAGGGTCAGGAGGCGCTCTGTGGAAAACGATTTTGAAATAGCCCCAAAGAATGAGCAGGACTTAAACATTTGGAAAGCTGATGCTTCTTCTGGGGGTGTGGGCACAGTGTGGAAGCACATCTGGGCAGGGACGCACGTGGGGGCCATTGTGGAGTCTGAATGCCACCGTGGAGGTTGTGTTTTCTTCAGGAGAAGGGCTGGAGGAGGGGGTCCTGTGAAAGTTTTGATGAGGGGCATCGAAGGGTCAGGGTTGTCCTGGCAGTGGTCACAGTGGGGCAATGAGAGAGCTGCAGGGGCCGAGGTAGGAGACTTCTGTGTGAGCAGTGGGGAGGCTGGGAGAGGGGAGGGGAGATGTGTGGGCCAGAGAGTTGTGGGCCTGGGAGGAATAAAAAAAATGACTGAAATGTCAGCCGGGAGGATGGTGGGGTTATTTATAGAAATGGGGAAGTCACAGAGAGAAGGCGCTTTGGGGGGTGGGGGAGGGGGACAGGAGAGTTGATTCTGAACCTGGTGAGGTCATTTGTTGTCTGGACGTCCAGGTGGCCATGGTGAGCAGCAAGGGCGCCCAGATAATCAACCCTAGAACCTCACCTTGACTGTTCAGCTTCTTGGTTCTCCCCGGAGGTGCTGTGCTCACAGAATGGCTTTACATTTTGCGTTCTCCCAGTGCCACCAAACCCTCGATGCCCTGGGAGCCGTGGGGCCCAGTCACCAGCTGGCGCTCAGGGTCAAGGCCACGCAGTCCCTGCCCCAGATGTGGCCCCTTGGACCTTCAGGGAAGTTACAGATGAAGAATCTCCCTGGAGGGGTGTTCCTGCAGGGCCCAGTCACTCTGTTTTTCCCAGGAGAGACTTGGACCACCTTGTTGCAGGAGTGGAGAGTCTGGCAGTGGGGCAGGGCGGCACTTTGGCTCAGGGGCCATGGCAGTGACCCTGCCTGGGTGAGGAGGGAAGAGACATGGCTTCCTTCTGCTGGCTTTATCTCTGCAGGAGAGGGAAAGGAGCAGACCCCTGGCTGTTGACTGTTCCTGTTCCCTCATTTCAGCAATTCTTGGTCTCCTCTCATACTCTCCACCTGCACGGGTGAGATGAAATCAAATTTTGGATTTGGGTTCATTCCAATTCTTAGTGAGAAGGTAGAGCTCTGGGAAAAGCAAATTATAATGGAAATAAGATCCATTCATTTTTTTCAGCCAGAAAGTAGGTATCTAGTATCTGAAAGTGAAAGTGTTAGTTGTGTCTGACGCTTTGCAATCCCATGGACTGTAGCCCACCAGGCTCTTCTGTCCATGGACTTTTCCAGGCAAGGATACTGGAGTGGGTTGCCATTTCCTTCTCCAGGATATCTTGCCGGTCCAGGGATCAGACCCGGGTCTCTAGCATTGCAGGCAGATTCTTTACCATCTGAGCCACAGGGAAGCCCTAGTATCTATTCTGGATCAAATAAAGGATGGATAGGTGAAAGGCCCCACCCCTGAGGAGCTAGAGTTGGGGGTACAGATGCAGACATGGGCAAGGACAGCATAGGAGGGGCCTGTAACCCAGATTTAGGGAAATCAGGATGTCCTCACAGAGAAAGCATGTTTCATCTCAGGTGGGAGGTGAGGAGGAAACTGTCCAGTGAAGGGAGAACGGAAACTTCTCTGAAATGGGAACAGCAGGAGCACCCCCAGAGTTTCTAATTTTGTGGATCTAGAGATTGGCTTGGGCATTGGCATCTTAAATCCTCCCCAGGTGATTCAAACTGGCAGTCAGGGCTGAAGGCCACTGACCCACCAACTGGTTTTTTTGCAGACTGGCGTGGAACTGAGACCCCTCCTGCCCACAGGCCTCTGCTCTTGTAGAAGAGGAAGAACTCTTCTTTCTTTTCCCACCTGCCTTAGCTACGTTCATTGGGGCCCCACGGTTTAGACCTATGAAGACAGATGAACAAGACAAAAATAAATGGAAGTTTATGAGGCCTCATGCATACGTAATGGGAAAACTCAGGGAAGGGAAGCTCAAAGGGTGGTTGGACCCTGGACTTAAGGAGCATTTTAACAAAGAACAATGCCTTTGTAGAAAATCGAGAAGACAAAGGGAAAGGATTGTAGGTTTCCAAAGGTGGCCAACTGTGGGAACATAAATACATGGGGAAACTAAAGGAAGATAAGAGCTGGTTAGTGGAGCTTTTGATGGAGATTCCTCTGGTGCCCTCTCTGGGCTGATAAGGGGGGTCTAGAGTTGTCTCTGGTGATTAACTCCTGACCTTCCTGGTTGGGGGTGGGGAACATCTTTATAAATTTATGTTCTGCTTTTGGGCTTCCCGGTGGCTCAGACTTTAAAGAATCTGCCTGGAATGCAGGAGACCTGGGTTCAATTCCTGGATTGGGAAGATCCCCTGGAGAAGAAAATGGCAACCCCCTCCAGTGTTCTTGCCTGGAGAAGTCCATGGACAGAGGAGCCTGGCAGGCTACAGTCCATGGGGTTGCAAAGAGTCGGACACGACTGAGCGACTAACACTTTGGACAAATAAGGAGAAGGCAGAGAGCTTTTCTTATTTTTTTCCCTTAATTGCTTTCTGCTCAACAGAGTCCTTATGCTGAAGTAGCATGTTTTGGGGGGGGGTGTATTCTGCTGCCCTTTACTCCCCAGGCCCAGTGGCCCCCAGCACACAGCAGGTGCTCAGAGGAGGCAAAGGGTGAGCCCACTGAGCATAGCCCAGGTGAAAGTAATGGGAATGGCCTCATTGAAGATGGACATGCAATGCAGGCAGCTCTCCTGGTTTTAAATGAGGAAATTGTGGTTCCCCCAGAAGATGTGAAACTTGTCAAAGGTCATTCTACAAATGACAGAGTTGGCATTTAACTCTCCGTTTAGGGAGTGCTGCCTCAGAGTTCTTCTGGCTTTGTGTTGACAGTGCTGGGCTTTGGTAGGGGAGAAACGGGGGAAGCTGCTGGGTCATCCTTGGCCTTTCCTCAGCTACTCAGAGTGTCCTTGTGCCTCCAGCTGTTCCCTCCCATTTGCCTGATTTTATTAGAGATGATTTATCTCTGGCTCTCACCATCAATGGCTCTGGAGGCCCACTGACAACTTTAGAGGATCTCGAGAAAGCTCACTCTTTATTGGCATCCCTGGCAGGAGCCAGTTTCTTCAGAGCCTTGGTCTCCTGTCCTGGGGGCCAGGGGTGGCACCCCTTGTAGGAGGGAGCAGCTAGGGATGGGGATGGGCAGGGTTGCTAGTGGCGTGTTTCTGCTGGTGTGTTCCTGGATCTCTGGGTTTATGTGGGGACAGCTCAGCCTGAGGCTGAGGGGGGAGGGGACATGCCTGGGCATGTCTGCTGGGGCATGATTGTGTGAAGACTGCAGAGATTCTTGAGAACCTCAACTGGACTCAAGGTGTGGTTAAACCCCACCTGGAAAGAATGTCTTAGTCAGGGTTGGGGGGAGGGGGGGAGGTCCACTCTGGGGGAAGAGGGATGGGTACTGATGATGATGTGGTAGATACAGATGGGTATTATTACTGAGCACTTCCTAGGTGCTGGGTACTGCACCTCAGTCCTTTATAGATGTGAGATCATTTTCTCCTTAGAAAGTACCTTGACCTGAGACGTGCACTTTCTGGTTTTACATTTCCCAGTTTTCAGATGAGGAAACCAAGGCTCATATGTCCAGCCACCAGTGGAACTCCCATCTGTCAGCGCTTTTGACCACTGCCCTCTCTGAAACCCTGAGTTCTCAAGATGTCCAGAAATACTGGGTTGGGGGTGGGGTGTGTCAGGGGGGAGACTAGAGCAGGTATGACTCAGAACCAGCCCAGTATGGGTTCCTCTTGTTCTTGTGTCTCAGACTGGCAGGGTCTGGGAAATCTTGCATTAGTTACATTTATAGGTCTTTAAAAGCAAAATTGTTTTCACCCTTGACCCTAAAATAAAACACCATCTCTAGGCTTTGCTCATAAAGGAGGAATGGCTATCTTTAAAAGACTCTTTACAATGCTTCCTGCCATGATTCCTCGGGCCAATTCTGCTATGAACTGGCACAAAAACTAACAGCTTAAACCCTTCTGGGCAAAACTACAGAAGAAAATAAACCCTGGAGTGTCACTCTTGGCCACATACTGAGCATGAGTAAGTAGCAGAGATACTGATCGGTGAGAAAAAGCTGATTGCGGCACTGTGCATGTCTGTGTTAACCTCCCTTTCGGGGGGTAACTTCCTAGTGAGTTGTGTTCCACCGTTCTATTTATAGGTCACTTGCAGGAACTCAGAACCGCTTCTCTCACAGATCTATCTAGAAAGGCCCACCTATGGCTTGAAACTTCGCGCGCTGCGTGCTGTGCTAAGTCGCTTCAAAACTCCCTACTTACGATGAAACAACAGGAGAAAGGAATTCGGCTGGGATGGGTAGTAAATGTTTACCGTTCCTTTGTTATAGCTGGGAAATACCCCATCAAATACTTTACGAGGGAAGCGATGATGTCATGGCCAGAAGCGCAGCTTGTTTCAATTTTCAGGTTGGTTAGTATTTGGTGCACCTCCACCTCTTCCTACCCCTGTCCCTACTGGATCTTTCTAGAGGGCTTTCAGCTCACTCCCAAATTATTTGCACGTGTGCACATGTGCTCACTGCCCCCCACCCCCCCCCACACACGAAGTAGGACACCTCTCAGTGCCCGCCCCGCCTCCCCTCACCGCAGTCTGTCTCTCGGACTCCCAGTGTGGGGTGCTTCCTCACGCACTTCCCTAAAGTCTGACGACAACCATATGAAAAAAGATCAGTCCTGCCTCCAACACAGAGCTCCCATCAGATCGAATCTCCATCCTTCCATTGCCTCCATCTTCTCAGGGAGTCAAGCCGGATAGTCTGACTGCCTTTTTTTTTTTTTTGGAGTAAATAAAGTTTTATCGTTGGGTCAAGCAGCAAGAGGAATGGGTGACTCATGCTCAAAAACCCCAAACTCCCCAATAGTTGCCTTCTGACTTTACTTCCCACTGCCTCTCCTGCCCCAATCCCCACTGCCTTTTTCCACACAGCAACCAGAGTGATGGTTGACAGCTGTCATCAGTTCATGTCACCTCCCAGCACATGGTAAAACCCAGCCCCTACCATGACCCTGCCAGGCCTGCGTGGCCTCCCTGCCTCTCACCTCCTTTCTCTTTTCCTAGGAACTTGTTGCATCTATTTTTATAACAAACTGGGCTATGTGGGTTACACAAACAACAAGCCCCACCTCCCATCCACAATAAGTGGACTGAGAGTGTTAATAAGGCTGGGGTGAAAATAACAACAGTTCAATTGGTTTTACACATGCTAACACCTGTGTGGAAAACACACTGATGTGAGCCGATGAGAGCACACCTTCAGGGGTGTGACCTTTATGCCACTAGGTGGGGTGACTGATGAATGAAGCAGACGCCGCACAGATAACTTAAGGATATATTTATGAAGGGTCAAGTACAGATCTGGGAGAAGAGAATTTGGGGCGTGTGAAGAATTTGGAGGTGAAGAGACTGAATGTATGAGTAGGGGAATCAAAAAGAAGTAAGTTCTTTTAAATGTTTGTTTTGAGTCATGAGAAAAAGTGATATTTCTGAGATATTAGAATAATGGATCTTCAGTCTCAGGATTGCAGATGCTCTGACGCACTGAATTAGTGGGCTTGTAGCTTCTGGGGAGACTCACCCATCATAGGTCAAAAAAGTCTTGACCAGCTTTGCATTTCTAATTAGAATATTACAAGTCCAAGTCCATAGGAAGCGAATAATCAATAATTCCGAAAGCCTTGGGAATCCCCTGCAGGTCCACTGGTTAGGATTCCGCATTTTCACTGCTGAGGGCCCAGGTTCAATCTCTGGTCGGGGAGCTAAGATCCTGCAACCACAGAGCATGGCCATAAAAAAAAAAAGCCGGGTAGCTGAGAGGGAGGTTTTCTACTTTCCATGAAGATCCCTTTTCTGTGTCTAGAGTACAGTATGGAGATTAAAGCGTAGAGTGACATGTCCAGCTGTGGTACAGAGAAGAGAGGGCTCAACACAAAGGCAGTACTAGCCTCCCAAGACAGAAGCCAGCCCATATGATGCTGGGAGAAGCTTGGAGGGAGACTCGGGATGAGGATGTAGGGTAAGACGCTGTGTGACCCGCCCACTACCCAAAGATTCAGGGTGGAGTGGGCGGGGTGGTAGAATCTGCCCAGACTGGGTGACAGGAAGCAGGGAGGAGAGGGGCTTATGCCCACTTCACATGTGGATTGCTGGGAGGAGAATGTGTAGGGCCATCACAGCACAGTAGAAATACTGTTGGGTTTCAGCACAGGGAGGGCCTGAGACAGTGACCCTTGCTTCTAGGAGCCGTGCATAAGGGTGTGTCCAGGACCTCCCAGATGACCCCTAGGGATGCATCAGGAAGCTGGGAATTAAGAGTCTCATCCCAATCACTGGGTCAGTGGGACCTCTGGGCAGAGTCTTGGTGCGGACAACCAGAGCTGGGACTGGGGGACGATGTGGCTGAGCCCCGGTGGGTCAGTGGTGCCAGGGAGCATGGAGCAGGAGTCCAAGAAGCAGGGAGACGGCCAGGTTGCCCATGGTAGTTGTTAGGCCTAGCCTACAAGAACGAAACAGGACATGAATACCCCCAAACCCAGTGGGACAAGGGGCAGGAGAGGATGTGGCTTTGGGACAGTACATGAGAAAGGCACTTAGGGTTTTCATTCATGATAAGATCAAAGTGAGTCCCCAGTGTGAAATAGTAAGACTCATGAAAAAAAAATAAAAGGTTTATATAATTTGGTCTTACTCCTTGGAAGGAAAGTTATGACCAACCTAGACAGCATATTAAAAAGCAGAGACATTACTTTGCCAACAAAGGTCTGTCTAGTCAAGGCTATGGTTTTTCTAGTAGTCATGTATGGATGTGAGAATTGGACTATAAAGAAAGCTGAGTGCTGAAGAATTGATGCTTTTGAACTGTGGTGTTGGAGAAGGCTCTTGAGAGTCCCTTGGACTGCAAGGAGATCCAACCAGTCCATCCTAAAGGAAATCAACCCTGAATATTCATTGGAAGGACTGATGCTGAAGCTGAAACTCCAATACTTTGGCCACCTGATGCGAAGAGCTGACTCATTTGAAAAGACCCTGATGCTTGGAAAGATTGAGGGCAGGAGGGGAAGGGGACAACAGAGGATGAGATGGTTGGATGGCATCACCTACTCAATGGACATGAGTTTGGGTAAACTCTGGGAGTTGGTGATGGACAGGGAGGCCGGGCATACTGCGGTTCACGGGGTTGCAAAGTCAGACACGACTGAGCGACTGAACTGAACTGATAGTCTGGTCTCATTCTTCTCTGGTCTGGTCGGTTCACTTCTGGAGCGCTGTGGTCACACTGGTGTCCCACCTTGAGAGTGAACAGAGAAAGCAGATACCATTCCCAGGAGAGTGGTGAGAAACTGCCAGGTGAGAGCAGGTTAGAAGGAATCGAGAATGTGCAGTCAGGAGAAAGCTAGTCCAGGAGTGACTCACTGCTTAGTTCCCCCATGGTCCCAAGGGGAGTTCTGATGTATGGACATTGTAGGGAGAGAGATTTCAGCCTGAAACCCCAAAGAACTGTCCAGTGATTCTCAGCTGGCATGGTCCGAATCAGAACAAAATGTCTTTCCTGGAGCTGCTGTATCTAGGGCTGCGGCCAGGACGTCATGCAGGAAATTCAGACATCTGTCTGGGTCACAGACCTGGTTGTTGTTCAGTCACTCACTAAGTCGTGTCTGACTTTGTGATCCCATGGACTGCAGCACGCCAGGCTACCCTGGCTTCCCTTCCCACTTAGGCCTGGACAGTCTTTAAAATATCTCCCAACCTTAAGATTTTGCGGGTTGCAAAACAGAATTCTAATTTTACAATTTCTGACCCCGAAGAGGCTCTTACTTTGGGTCACAGTGTCTGAGTGGAAGGATCCCAGCTCCTCAGTGTCAGACAAACCTCATTTTCAAGACTGGCTGTGTGTCGGTCACTAGCTCTGTGACCCTGGAGGAGTTCCCTCACCTTTTCTCATGTATAAGATGGCCATGCTTACCTGGCAGGATTTTGTTGGCATTAAGTGAAACAATATCATAAAAGGTGGGAAAAGAAAAGATCAAAGCAGACTCTGTGTGTGTGTGTGTGTATGTTACTGGGAACAGGGAGACGCTAGCACCTTTACAGTGCTATAAAATCGCATTACTGCCTCGTGGTTAATTTTCTTTTTCACAAGATCACCTTACAGAGCATCAGGTTTAATGACAAGATGAAATCGACTCTGATGTGGTGGAAAAGATTCTGGCTTGAATCCTCTTAACGGGGAAGGGAAGGGTTTGACACAGGGAGGCGGGGAGGTGCCTAAGACTGTGCTCGGGAAGGGGCAAGAGAAAGTCATCTTCTGAGGGCTACAGAGAGACACCCCCTGGCCCCGTTCCTGGCTAAGGATGAGACTGCCAGTGTGCGTAACCGCCCCACCCCCAGCCTTTTGAGGAAGTAGTTACTTGGATAAGACACCCATGACTGGTATGGCCCCGTCTGTGGCAGCCTGCAGCTGCGACTGGGCACAGAGTTCCTCTGAACCATCCCACTTCAGCCAGCCCCCACCTGCCTCTTACTTAATCCCTCCTGATTCCTCTGTCAGTTTCCCTCTCACAGGGAGCTGTACGTGACTGACAAAGGTAAACACGCTCCCTCTCCCAGGGACGCTTGCTCTTCAGCCCCAAACCAGCTGTGACTCTGCACTGGGGGCTCCTCTTCCGTGGCAGGAGAATCCCAGTGGAAGTGGGCACGGATGGCACCACCTGGTGTGTCTTTTTGCCAAGCTGACCCACTCTTGAGTCCTGGGGCACAGTGCTGAAGGAACAGGCCCAGCTGTGCACGGTGTGGGGGAATGCTCCGCCTCTGGTGGGTTGGAGGAAGTGAGTGGTCCAGCCTCAGGCCCCAAGCTGACTCAGTGGTTCCTGGAAGGAGGTGATGTCACGGTGACATAGCAGTTCCCATCCCCAGAAAAGTCAGTAGGAGAGTGAATGACCAGTGTGTCCCATCAGCACCAATGCCTGGGGCTGTCTTCAGAGTGACCACGTTCTTCCCCTCCTGGCTGGCCACCTCTGCTGGTGGCTCCCTTCTCCAGATTCCTACAGCTTGGATCGTCTGTCCCTACAGTGACCCCATATTCGGGGCAGTCTTGATTGATCCTAAGCCTTCTGCCTCTTTGTTTTTCCAGGTAAACACACTCACAAATGAGAGGAAATCATTAGGCCTGAGCATACCTCCTGGGCTTTAGGAACGCGGCATCACCAGGCTGGATCGAACCCGAACATGGGATCCTGGGCAGCCTTGCGTCTTCTTCCAGTTTCCCGTCTACATCTCTTTTCAACATTGCTAGCTCCGGAGAGTTGGAGCTGTGTCCCTTTATTTCTTTTGTCTTCTGCAGGGAGTGGGAAACTAAAAATGCTTTGCGGGGGGGGAGGGGGGGGTAGGGTGACAGGCACCCCACCTTGTCCTTGTCAGGCGCTCCCTCCCTTTATCTCATGGGGGTTGAGACATCTGCATCAGGGCCCCTGTCGGGAGGTAAGCAGGCTCAGTCTTGTTTCTTCGAGGTCAGATCAGCGCTAAATCGAAAGGTAACGGCAGTCAGGCCTGGTGTGGGCTTGGGAAAAACCTGGAGAATTTGTGAGGGCCGGGGATGCTTTCAGAAAACCCTTTCCCTGGTCCCTTGTTCACCGGAGACCCGATTTCCCGGGAGGCTGCATGTCAGACCCACGTGGAGTATCACGGGTCCTTTGTCAGCTGGAGTCTGAATTCCAAGGCCACCTCTAAGGTCCTTCCCAGACCCGTTCCGACGTTTTACGAGCGAGCCGGGCGAGACTTACGCTGCCGGATGCTGCCCCCTGCAGGCTGTTCAGGGGCACAGCCCTCACATCTGGGCTCGCAGGCTCCGAGCCTGAGTTCAGAGCTCTACTGAATGGTGGCTTTTCATCACCTGAAGTTGTCAGAGCAGCTAATAGTCCATGAACAGAGAGAAAATTAGGCTTCTCCAAGTGAATTGGGTGTTGAAAGATACTGAGATAAATGGTGGCGATGGTAAGGATGACGGATGCAGTCGTGTCTACTGCAGCCATCTCCTTGAAATCCAAGCTCACAACCACCCCAGAGGAGCAGCAAGTGTTCCAAGGCCTTGTTTAATGAATGTCAGAATCAGACCTAGAAAGACAAAACGCTGTGCCCAAGGTTATATATCCAGTAAATGCTGGAGCCAGTACCTGAACTCAGTGACCCCAGAGCTCTGTGGCATTGGCTGTCCATCACCCCGGCCCAAGAGAGCAGAATCCTGTCCAAGAGGAAGATCCCTTTTTCTATGGTGTGAACAGGGTTCTGTGGGATGAAGGTGAACTTTTCACAGCAGTCTCTTCACTAAGAGCTTTAGTTGTAGCCTCCGCGAAATACCCCACTTGCCCTTCCCATTGCTGGGAATCTCACTATAGGA
Source organism: Bison bison bison (assembly GCF_000754665.1). Lineage (NCBI taxonomy): Eukaryota > Metazoa > Chordata > Mammalia > Artiodactyla > Bovidae > Bison > Bison bison. The sequence continues at coordinate 22,470,325 of NW_011494861.1, forward strand.
AAGCCATTCGCTTGATTAACATTGGCTAGGTGGTACTCTCTTGCTAACTGGAAATATGGTTCTTAAGGGAAAGTCATATGTTAACCCTTACATTGTAAATCTACATCCGTGGGAACTAGCTGTCAGATTGCTTTATCCCTATGATGGAGAATTAAGGATTAGGGGAAAGTGGCAGACTGAGGTGTCTGATTGTATTCCTGGATGTCCAGAGATTCCCTACACTGAGGATATCCCAAATTAAATTCTTCATCTTCTCCCCAACCCTATTCTTTCTTGGACATCAATCTTCAGGTTCTCCTTCACTCCTCCACCTAATTGGTCCTGAAGTCCCACCTGGCTTGCCTCTAAAGTGGTGCTTAAATCTTTCTCATGCACACCTCCAGTCTCTGGTCCTCTCAGGCCCCCATAAACGTGTCCCATAAACATAGCTTTTTTTTGGCCGCATGGTATATGGGATCCTAGTTCCTCAACCAGGGCTCAAACCCGACCCCCTGCAGTGGAAACTCAGAGTCTAAGCCCTGGACTGCCTGTCCCTGACTTCTTTCTAACTCCGCCTTCACTGTTCTACGAGACTTCCTATTGGTAGAATGTACATCTGATAATGCTGCGTTTTTTCCTCAAGATCCTCCTCCGGAAGACTTCCTATTGGTAGAATGTAAATCTGATAATGCCGAGTTTCCTCTCAAGATCCTTCTCGTCGCTCAAGGAGTACGACTCCTTAATCTTTTATTACAGGTCCCTGGGGACCCCTCTCTCTAGCCCTAGCTCTGTCTCCCTCTGTACCTCCCTCCATTACCCTTCTCCATCCCATTTCCCATCCTGACTGGCAGACAGTTTTCCTTTGTTATCTCGAATGTTCCTTCACATCTCCATGCCTTTGCCCATGTGTTGGTTTTGTCAGAAAAGCCCTTCCCTTTGGTGGTCAACTGACCACTCCTCAGTGAAGCCATTCCAGATTTCCATCTCCATCTCCTAAGGAGGAGGTAAAAATTTAAGTCTCTGTCTCCCTGACTAAGCCTGGATGCATAAATGAATGAAGGATGAGTAAATGAAGTCAACTGATGAGTGGGCTATCCATTCATTTCACAGGAAGTGCTGTTATTTTTTTTTAAATGAATGCAAACTGAACCATGGCTCCATTTACAAATGCTGCACCGAATGTGTGTGTGTGCACCTTGGTGGGTATACCGACTCTGTTATGATCAATAATTTTATGGGCCTTGAACTTATTCACACAAGCAGAATCATTTCAGAACATTGCCATGGAGACGAATGAGGACTCAAGCAGCAGGGTACCACTTAAGCACTGACAGATTTTACAGAATATGGGCTTAGACACACCTTTCTTGTCAAAAAATAAATAAATAAATAAAAATCCCCCAGCTAATAAGAAGAGTGCTTCAAGGCAGACTAAAGCCTTGCACTCTTGATGAACAAAAAGCCCCTGAAGAAAGGAACACAGGAAGAAGTAGGTCAGGAAGAAGATAAATTCTTAGTGATAGACAGAAAGACAAAAGGAGAAAGAGGATGCTGGAGCCCTAACATGATGTTGGAGTTCCAGATAGTATCAGAAAATAAACAGAGGATGAACGTATCTCAACTACTGTATATCATTACATGGAAGAATGTAAGGAGAGAATCTTGTTGTGTGAAATGATGGAATATCACAGGGAATATTCATGGCTGGAGGAAACTGGACCCTTGAACCTTGGCAACATGATCATAGTTTAATACAGAACTAGAGCTAAAGTCCTACAATTCTGATCTGCAGAGAATGACCTTCCCTGTCTGGTAAAAAACTCTTCTTTCAAGGGCGGGTTCAAATGTCACTACCCTGTGAATGAACCCTTTCTCCACTCTTCAAACAGGGTTAACAGTCTCCTCTGCCTTCTGCTCAGTGCATCAATCTGTGGATTCATGTTGTTCTCAGGTCAGCCTCAGCTGGACTGTGACCCACACGAGCATGGCGCCCTTGTCCAGCCATCTTTACACCCAGACACCGATGTGGTGTCCAGCACAGAGCATATTAGGAGCTGAGTTGTGTCTCCCAGAATCATGTGAAAACCCTAACCTCCAGCACCTCAGAATGGGACTGTATTAGAGACAGGACTTTAAAGAAGCCGTTGGGTTAAAATGAGGCCATTAGGGTAGGCCCCCACCCAACCTAACTGGTGTCCTTGTGAGATGAGGAAATTTGGACACACAAGAGACGTCAGGATCTTCATGTACAGAGGATCTTCATGTACAGAGGATCTTACCTCTGTACATGAAGATCCTGTGAGGACTCAGCAAGAAGGGGCCATGTGCAAGCCCAGGAGAGAGGCCTCGGGAGAGGCCAGCCCTGCTGACACCTTGATCTTACGCTTCCAGCCTCCCGGACTATGGGGAAAATAGATTTCTGTTGTTTAAGCCTCTCAGCCTGTGGCAATTTGCTATGGCGGCCCTGGCAAGCCAATACAGAATGCTTCCTCAGTAACTCTGTCAAATGTAGATAGAAATGCTGATTGTGAGAAGAGGCAGCCTCAGATTTTGGTTGGAGATATTAGGAAGAGAACCTCCAGGAACCAAAATGGTTCACTGCTGGAGAAAAAGCCACCTGTCTGAATGGATGCCCTAGCTGGATGTGAAAGAGAGAGATGCGCATGTTCACTATACATATTTATATTTGTAATTTACATATATACATGTAACTTTTAATAATTTATTTTGAAATAATTTCAAGCTTTCAGAAAAGTTGCAAGAACAGTATAATGAATTCCTATATCCCACACCCAACTCTTAACACTTCACTAAATTTGCCCTATTACCTTCTCTCTCTGTTTCTCTGTGTACATGGACATATATGTACATGGATGTATATGTCTGAACCACTTGAGGGCAAGCTGTTGAAGGGATGTCACATCACTTCTAAATATTCCAGTGTTTATTTCCTCCAAACAGGGTTTACAGACTCACCATACGACCCTCCAAATCAGAGAATGAACACTGTCGCATCGTGACTGCCCAATTCGTAGACCCCTTCCCCCACTCAACATTTTCAGGCCATTCCAACAATGACTCTTTCTCCCCTCTGGTCCAAGATTATATCCAGGAATATGTGTGGGATCGTTCTCACCCCTCTTTAGTCTTCTCCAACCTGGAAGAGTTCCTTTGTGTTTCATGTCACCGATTCTTTTTAATTAAAGAGTACAGACCTTTCATTCTGTGGGATGTCCCTGGGTCTCTCTGGGATATTCTCATGATCAGACTTGGTCATGCTTTTTTCTTTTTTAAATTATGAAAGTATGACAGCACATTTACAGGGGACTTGAAAAATACAGAACAGAGTTACATTGCGGTTGTTGTTGTTCAGTTGCTAAGTGGTGTCTGACTCTTTGAGACCCCGTAGACTGCAGCACACCAGGCTTCCCTGTCCTTCACCATCTCCCAGAGCTTGCTCAGTCTCAGGTCCATTGAGTTTGGTGATGCCATCCAGCCATCTCATCCTTTTTATTTGGAGTTTCAATATAAAGCTTTCAAGAATTAATAGAATGAATATACAGAAAAGTAGAAGGATATAGTAGACATGAAAAGCGTAGTCATGCTTTCTTAAAAGAATACCACAGAAATGTGTTTTTTTTAGTGAATTATCTAGGCATGGGCTGGGGGAAACATATGATGTTAGCCAATCATACAATTGGTGATTTTTATTTTATTATTTATTTGCTGCTTGTAGGATCTTAGTTCCCTGACCAGGGATCGAACCCATGCCCCCTACAGTGGAAGTGCTGGGTCCTAACTACTGGACTGCCAGGGAATTCCCCAACTCGTGAAATTCACTTATTTTTTAAAGTGCCCCTTGACTATCTTTACCCACTTGGCGATGTTTATCTTGATCACTAGTTATGTTGGTGTCTGTCAGTTTTCTCCCACGTAAAGTTACCATTTCCTCCTTTAATATTGATTGGCATTTTGAGGGGAGCTATTCCTGTTCTTTAATAAGCTTCCATGTATCAATCTTAGCCTCCATTGATGTCTCCTGCTGGAAGCAAACACCACTCTGACAGTTGCCAAATTTCTGTTTTCATCATTTCTTCTACTTTCATTAGTTGGCAGGCTACTTTAATAAGAGCTTTTCCATTTTCTGGGTTTGTGTGTATATTTAAGTGGTCCCTTCAGGGTGGTCCTTGTGTCTTTCTGACGTGTCTCCTTCATTCTCGTCATGTTCTTACTTTTTGGCACAATTTGTCCCAGCTTCATCTTGTACTTTTTCTGCTGCAGGCTGGAATTAGCTCTTTCTTCAAGGAGCCCTGCTTTCTTTTGGTGGAGGATGGTTTTTAGAAATCAAGATCTGGGCATTTAGTGTGTTTATTGTTCCTGGGGTGTCATTGCTTCTAGGCCCTTTCAGTGGAGAAAGTTTGGAAACATATATATTCATTTGAAAACACCAGCATATACATATACTTAAATCATTTTTGTTGTTTAGTTGCTAAGTTGTGTCTGACTCTTTTGCAATCCCATGGACTGTAGACTGCCAGGCCCCTCTGTCCACGGTATTTTCCAGGCAAGAATTCTGGCGTGGGTTGCCATTTCCTTCTCCAGGACATCGTCCCAAACCAGGGATTGAACCCGTGTCTCCTGCCTTGGCAGGCGTATTCTTTACCATTGAGCCTCCTGGGAAGCCTTTTCTATATCTACCTGTGTTTGTATGTTTTAAAACAACGTAAGCTGATACTCATACCTCCAAATCCCAATCCACATTCAAGGTTCGTTATAAATCATCCCCTCTCCATATTTGCAACTTTGTTCTCCAACTTGGCTCTCATTATTCTTAATATATGCACCTAACTGTTCAATAAATTTTCTTATTGGCTTAATGTGACCACTCTCCCGATCACTCCAGCTGTGCCTTTTACTTCTACCCTGCCCCTACCTTCCAGCGTCCCGTGTACGTGGGCACCAGTACACATCATGGTGTATCAAAGCGCCTCCATGTGTCAGCCCTCTCTTCCTGTCAGTATCCCATGGGGATCGGATGCCGACTCTTCCATATCAGGAAGGGAAGGGAAAGGAAAGGGAAGAGGAAAGAGAGAAGAAGGCTGTGCATATTGGTTTAATTAAAAGCTAAAAGGAAGGAAAAGGAGATGCCATTTCACCTAACCCAGTAAGTGCTTTATCAAGTATTGATTAATAAGAAAGTATAGATAGATGCACATGCAGGTGTGAATTGGTAATTAATATTGTTTTAATAAGTTATCTGATTATTTATGTTTAAAATATAATGCACTGTTGTCCTCTTCACAAATGCTGTAGAACCTTGTAGGTAGGGTAGAGTGGAAAATATAAAATAGCAGTGATAGGGTCAAAGGAAAGTCTAAGTGACAATTCACGGTTGGGCACATGCCTCACAACAGGGACACATCTCAGAATTTTGCAAAGTTACAAAGAATTCATTCTCTGAGGTTTGAAACCAATAAAAATCAGCTTAAGTGAATGACATTAACTACTTGTGGGGTGGAAGCATCTTGAAAGATGACTTGTAATTGGCTACCAGCTACAACCAGGGTGCTTTCCAAATTTCCATCGAGGAGACCAGACCGGTGAGCCTTCCAAAACCTCCCTAGGCTGTCATTCATTAATTCAACACTAATTGTGTTGGTGTCCACTGGGTTTCTTCCAAGCAAAGTTATCATGTCTCTCTTTAAAATCATGTGTTAGCATTCAAGGAATATGATGGAGGAGAAAATACTGTCCTCATATGCAGAAGGTTCATGGTCTGGTTGGAGGTGCGGACCAAGTAAGCAGGTTGTTTCAATACACGTTCTGGTGCCTTGAGAGGAGGGAGTGTCCAGCCCTGACCCGAGGCAGCGTGCGTGGAAAGGATTCCCAGAAGAGGTGGCATCTAAGCCAACGCTTCAGGATAGTGGGAATCAGCCAAGAGAAGTGGCATGGGAGAAAGTAGAGAGCAGAGAACATTGTGGCATGAGTGGCTACATGCTCTAAGACCTGGGGAAATGAGAGAACCTGGAGCACTCAGGGCGTGGCTTGTGGCTCAGTGTGGCTGGAATGGCAAATTTGAAGGGGTTTGGGAGGATGTGAGACTGGAGACCTACGCAGCCCTGGATCAGCACAGGTCTTGGATGCCGAATCTAGGCATTTGGACCTCACCCTAGGGAGAGTAAGACACCGCTTGAGTGTCTTAGGCAGTTGTGTGAGAAGATCGCAGTCCTATTTTAGAAAACCCCTCTTGCTGTGTACAAGGTGTCAGCCCAACTCAAGGTTAAAGGCACATTTCCCACAAGCCTGCCCTCACTTCAGACACCAGCCCCAAGTTTGGGGGTCCTCAGAATCAACCTCTCTTGAGAGCAGCTAGCTATAAATTCAGGGGTGCCCATGACTACCCTCAGATTTGATAATTTGCTAGAACAACTCATAGAATTTAAGCAAGTGTTATTCTTAGGAATAGTGTTTTATTATAATCAAACAGATAAAAATACATAAAATATATAAACTGAAATCAAAGCACAGTAGGCTGGAGCCTGAGAAGGTTCCAAACAGTAAGTGTCTGTATTCCTAGGATGCGTTTCCTCCCCAGCATCTCTATGTGACAATAAACATGAGTCTTGCAACTAAGGAAGGTCATCTGTGCTTCAGTGTCCAGAGTTTTTACTGAGGCTTCATTACCCAGGCATGATTAATTTAATAATTACCCACATGGTTAAACTCATCTCCAGGTACCCTCCCCTGCCTGGTGGTTGGGCTGGTACCTTGTGGCCCAAAGCCCCAGCCACAGTCATTCCTGTCACGTCGGTCTTTCTGCATGGCCAGCCCCAACCGAATCATCTCATTAGCATAAGGGCGGGTCCCACCTTGAATAACAAAGGTACTCCTCTCAATGCAGAAATTCCAAGAGTTTGGAGGTTACTCCAGGAGCCCAGACAAAGGTCAGATTTCTCTCAGTAAGGCCAAATTTCTATGTACTGTGGTATGGCAGTGAGACTGAATGAGAGCAAGTCTGGAAGCAGGGAAAGCAGTTAGCTGGTTGCTGCAGAAATTCAAGCCGAGAACATGGTGGCCGAGACCAAGGAACGGCAGCGGGAATGAAAAGCAGCAGAGGGAGTGCAGATGCATTCAGGATAGGAGGTCAGGACTTAGTGGTTGACTGGGTCCCGCAGTGGTGCCTGGTTGACGGATGAGGGAAGTAAAAAATGATGCCAGGTGACTGGCCTGGACACAGCTGGCTTAGGCCCGCCGTATGCCCATAGCACACATTGCTGAACTGGGAAAAATATGATAGAGTAGAAGGAGGGGCTTAAATATTTAAAACTACAAGACGTCAATTTTTTACTTCGATCTAGGCTTTAGAAATCATTGCTTCTTATTCCATGATACTCGCAGGCAGTATAAGGTCTATATATCCCCAAAGAATTTGTCAGCCACACGGGGCAGCATCTTCTCTACCGCAGGGCCCACAGCCAGGGAATGGGAGCCCCATTACTGCTCACTGGCAGCCTAGGGCTTTTCTTGGAGCTGGATTTAACGGAGGTCTCTCAGTGCCGGGTGGTAGAATAACGTGGACTCTGGAGCAGGTAGAACTTGGTTTGGATTCTGCCTCTGTTGTGTGACTTCAGGCATATAACTTAACCTCTCTGAGCTTCTCTGAGTTTATCTGTAAAACGGAAATGACAACAACCACACAATGCTTTTGTCGGGATCAAAGAAGATGGTGTATATCCGCCTGTAAGAACACCATGTCTTCCCTTGCTGACCTGAACACCTGAGACTCTTTCTCAGACTATCCTGATTGCATCGGATACTACCAGACCTGGTGCCCACTTATCAGTGATATTTATTTCCTTCACAAGGCCTGCTCTGACCTCCAGAACCCAGAGGAAACTCTCTCCTAAACTCTCCACCCCATCACTTTCTTCGGTCGTATCCTACTTTGCTGAGCAAGCTTTCTATTTCTTTATCTGCAGTTTACTTCCTCAACTAGACTGTAATCTCTCACAGAGCAGAGACTTTCGTCTTTTTTTAATGTTCCATTTTGGAATCTTAGCACAGTGCCTTTTTGGACCTAGCACTTGCTCAAAAAATAGAAATCAGTTGATATTCTACCTACTTTCATCTCCTAAAACTTGCCCCAGAGTCCTAAGCTGAACTCAGCCTACATAAGGTCATTAGTACAAAGGAACATGTTTATTCATTTATCTGTTTATCCAGCTGCCCTTCACTGAAACACATCCAAACGAGGACAGTGCCTCATAAGGCTCTCTGAAGGATTGCAAGGAGCCTGTCACCTCTCAAAGCATTTGTGGAATTCCTGCATTGAGTTTTCGGGTGGTGAATCCTCACACCTCCTGGGAGGAGTTATTTTTGGAAACAGTGAAAGTCATTTTGGCCAAATTTGGTAGGTGTAGTCATTCAAGGGGCAGCTGGGTGTAGAGCAAGAGGCAGGATGATCAGTAAATATTTAATTTGGCATTTCCAATTCGGGCACTTTACATTCACTGTTTTATTTTCATCTTAATATCATCTCTAGGAGGCAGGTGCTATTATTATCCCCACTTTACAGACAAGGAGCCTGAGGGCCAAAGAATGCCAAACACACTCTCTATAAGGGACTCCATCGCTTTTTCCCCATTACCAAGCTAGTGTTCGGAAGCACACAGGACAGACATATGGGAGTAACCCTCCTGCCCCTCCAGCAAAGAGGAGGGCTCGGGATGCCTTATCTAATGACATCAAACCTAAGAACTGTGACACTTGAACTAATGGGGGCAGGGAGAGCTTGAGGAACACAGGAGCTGAGAAAACTGGCCCTTCCCTGCAATGTAGGTGAATGCCAGCACACAGGAAGGCTCCTCTGAGAGGGACAAGAAAACGAGGAGAGGATTGGTCCACGACTGGGGCATCCCTGAGCAGGGGGGATGATTCCTAACTGAAAGGTTTCCTTTTGTGCCTCTCTCTTTTTTTTTAATTGATCATTTTACTTTAAAAATTTTTATTCATTTTACTTTACTTTTTTGGCCACACCATGTGGCATTGGGGACCTAGTTCCTGGATTAAGGCTTGAACCCCTGCCCCTTGCCTTGGGAGCACGGAATCTTAACCAGTGGACCGCCAGTCCCCCTTTTGGGCCTCTTTTTCACTTTCTTAAAATTGTAGTCATGTTTACTGACTATAAAAGGAGTTCAAGTTCACTGTAGAAAACTTGGAAAACAGAAGTATAAAAAAACTTAAAATTACCTATAAATGACCCTCCTTCTGAGATCCCAGGCCTTGCGAAGACAAGGCTGCTGAGCAGATCAGTACACATGGGATTATTTATAAACTCCCTGCTTCCCACCCACCCACTCTCCTCTGGGCTAGAGAAGGGCCTTCAGCCAGGACATTCCCTAGCAGCCTACTCAGGCTGCTATATCAAGCCCTGCCTTTCTAGGGGCTAGATCAGGCGTTCCTTATCTCTTGGCTGCAGGGTTCTCATAATGTGCCCAGTTGGCAGGCGCTTGGAGATGTGCCAGTGGGCTCTGGCTGCTGCTATAAGGGCCTCTAGCCCGCTCAGGGTCGTCTGCTCTGATTTCCACTGAGACTTGGCTAACGACACCGAAACCTTCCCTGTAGGAAGTCTTTTGTTTGCATCATTAGAGGGTAGCTGTCAGACAGCTGAGGTGAACCTGATGGGCCTGGCACAGGCGATGGGTGTGTCTGGCTTGCGCAGGCTCCATGGTCCAAGTCCTCCTCCTGACTCTGCCGTGCCTGCCCCCTACTCCCTCAGTCCCCACCCCGACTTCCCTCCCCTCTCTCTTCCTTAGTGCTTGGCTCAGTCTCCATCCATATGGTGTCGGCAGGCAAAGGCCTTCCGTGGCTGGTGGCCTGCTGCGTCTCAGTTCCAGAATTCTGGGCTGTACTCCTCCCTAATTGACAGTGGACTGTAGCAGATGTAGTCTCTCTGCCTAGAAGAGGAGTTTTGCCAAAGGAGGCAGACTGACCTTATTGCTGCAAGTTGGGGCAGAGACATAAGAGAGGCGTCCTAAAAACATGCAAAGGCTTAAATCATGCAGAGCCACTGTGAGATCCTAGTTCCTCCACTCTAATAGAGGTGTGATCTTAGCAAGTTATGTTACCCCAAGTCAGACATGACTGAGCGACTTCACTTTCACTTTTCTTTCATGCATTGGAGAAGGAAATGGCAACCAACTCCAGTTCTTGCCTGGAGAATCCCAGGGATGGGGGAGCCTGGTAGGCTGCCGTGTATGGGGTCACACAGAGTCGGAGACTACTGAAGTGACTGAGCAGCAGCAGCAGCAGCGTGAGGCTTAGTGTTCTCATCTTTAAGATGTACAGAATGCCATCTCTATTTTAGAACACATCCAAAAATTGCAAAAGATAACATATATAAAGCTGACATCAGTTCAGTTTAGTTGCTCAGTCGTGTCTGACCCTCTGCAACCCCATGGACTGCAGCACGCCAGGCTTCCATGTCCATCACCAACTACCGGAGCTTACTCAAACTCATGTCCATTGAACAGGTGATGCCATCCAACCATCTCATCCTCTGCCATCCCCTTTTCTTCCTGCCTTCAATCTTTTCCAGCATCAGGGTCTTTTCTAGTGAGTCAGTGCTTTGAATCAGGTGGCCAAAATAGTGGAGTTTCAGCTTCAGCATCAGTCCTTCCAATGAATATTCAGGGTTGATTTCCTTTAGGATGGACTGGTTGGATCTCCTTGCAGTCCAAGGGACTCTCAAGAGTCCTCTCCAATACCACAGTTCAAAAGCATCAATTCTTCAGCTCTCAGC
>NW_011494861.1:22481204-22481383 GCF_000754665.1 Bison bison bison
CACGTACTGTTGAAGCCTAGCTTGGAGAAATTTGAGAATTACTTTGCTAGTGTGTGAGATGAGTACAATTGTGTGGTAGTTTGAACATTCTTTGGCATTGCCTTTCTTTAGAATTGGAATGAAAACTGATCTTTTCCAGTCCTGTGGCCACTGCTGAGTTTTCCAAATTTGCTGGCATA
>NW_011494861.1:22481483-22482425 GCF_000754665.1 Bison bison bison
TCAGCTTCAGCATCAGTCCTTCCAATGAATATTCAGGGTTGATTTCCTTTAGGATGGACTGGTTGGATCTCCTTGCAGTCCAAGGGACTCTCAAGAGTCCTCTCCAATACCACAGTTCAAAAGCATCAATTCTTCAGCTCTCAGCTTTCCTTACAGTCCAACTCTCACATCCATACATGACTACTGGAAAAACCATAGCTTTGACTAGATGGACCTTTGTTGGCAAAGTAATGTCTTTGTTTTTTAATATGCTGTCTAGGTTGGTCATAGCTTTTTTGTTCCAAGGAGCAAGCGTCTTTTAATTTCATGGCTGTAGTCACCATCTGCAGTGATTTTGGAGCCCAAGAAGATAGTCAGTCGCTGTTTCCATTGTTTCCCCATCTATTTGCCATGAAGTGATAGGACTAGATGCCATGATCTTCATTTTTTGCATGTTGAGTTTTAAGCCAACTTTTTCACTCTCCTCTTTCATTTTCATCAAGAGGCTCTTTAGTTCTTCTTCACTTTCTGCCATAAGGGTGGTGTCATCTGCATATCTGAGGTTATCGGTATTTCTCCTGGCAATCTTGATTCCAGCTTGTGCTTCATCTAGCCCAGCATTTCATATGATGTACTCTGCATATAAATTAAATAAGTAGGGTGACAATATACAGCCTTGATGTACTCCTTTCCCAATTTGGAACCATGTGTGGTCCCAACAACAACCAAGTATGTTGTTCCATGTCCAGTTCTAACTGTTGCTTCTTGACCTGCATACAGATTTCTCAGGACGCTGGTAAAGTGGTCTGGTATTCCCATCTTTTGAAGAATTTTCCACAGTTTGTTGTGATCCATACAATCAAAGGCTTTGGCATAGTCAATAAAGCAGAAACAGATGTTTTTCTGGAACTCTCTTGCTTTTTCTATGATCCAACTGATGTTGTCAATTTGATCTCTGGTTCT
>NW_011494861.1:22482525-22490797 GCF_000754665.1 Bison bison bison
AATCCAGCTTGAACATCTATAAGTTCACAGTTCACGTACTGTTGAAGCCTAGCTTGGAGAAATTTGTAGAATTACTTTGCTAGTGTGTGAGATGAGTACAATTGTGTGGTAGTTTGAACATTCTTTGGCATTGCCTTTCTTTAGAATTGGAATGAAAACTGATCTTTTCCAGTCCTGTGGCCACTGCTGAGTTTTCCAAATTTGCTGGCATACTGAGTGCAGCACTTTCACAGCATTATCTTTTAGGATTTGAAATAACTCAACTAGAATTCCATCACCTCCACTAGCTTTGTTCATAATGATATTTCCTAAGGCCCACTTGACTTCGCATTCCAGGATGTCTGGCTCTAGGTGAGTGATCATACCATTGTGGTTATCTGGGTCATGAAGATCTTTTTTGTACAGTTCTTCTGTGTATTCCTGCCATCTCTTTTTAATATCTTCTGCTTCTGTTAGGTCCACACATACCATTTCTGTCCTTTATCGAGCCCATCTTTGCATAAAATATTCCCTTGGTATCTCTAATTTTCTTGAAGAGATCTCTAGTCTTTCCAATTCTATTATTCTTCTCTATTTCTTTGTATTGATCACTGGGGAAGGCTTTCTTATCTCTTCTTGCTATTCTTTGGAACTCTGTATTCAGGTGGGTATATCTTTCCTTCTCTCCTTTGCCTTTCATGTCTTTTCTTTTCTCAGCTATTTGTAAGGCCTCCTTGGATAACCATTTTGCCTTTTTGCATTTCTTTTTCTTAAAGGTGGTCTTGATCACTGCCTCCTGTACAATGTCATGAACCTCCATCCATAGTTCTTCAGGTACTCTATCAGATCTAATCTCTTCAATCTATTTGTCACTTCCACTGTATAATCATAAGGGATTTAAGTCATACCTGAATGGTCTAGTGGTTTTCCCTGCTTTCTTCAATTTAAGTCTGAATTTTGCAATAACGAGTTCATGATCTGAGACACAGTCAGCTCCCAGTCTTGTTTTTTAGAGCTTTTTCATCTTTGACTGCAAAGAATATAGTCAATCTGATTTCGGTATTGACCATCTGGCGCTGTCCATGTGTAGAGTCATTTTTGTGTTGTTGGAAGAGGGTGTTTGACATACATGGATATAAAGATGATGATGGTGTGTGTGTGTGTGTGTGTGCGCGCTCAGTCACTCAGTCATGTCCAAATCTTTGTGATCCTATGGACTGTGCCCACCAGGTTCCTGTGTCCATGGGATTTCCCAGGAAAGAATACTGGAGTGCGTTGCTATTTCCTCCTCCAGGAGATCTTCCCAACTCAGGGATCAAACAGCATTCCTTGGTCTTCTGCTCTGGCAGACCGGTTCTTTACACTGTGCCATCTGGGAAGCAAAGATGGCATATATGGAAACATACGTTATGGTAGTTACTATCATTTTTATTAATGACATTTATAATCAGTTAGATGGTAGAGAGATTGTAGCTTTTTTTTCTTTCTCTCTTAGATTTGAGATTTAACAGAGGAACTCTCCATGTTTGTTGTTAAGAAATTAATCTAGGCAAGAGATGCATGTTCCATTGATATTAAAATGATTTTTCAAGTTTGAGAGAATCCATTCAAAGCAACTTTTGAGCCCTGAGGAGGCATTGGTTCACCTTTGTATTAGCCTTGAGAATCAGATCAACATTATTTGAAAAGGCAATTCATTGTACTTATACCTGGTCAAAACTTAGTGGCAAAGCATTCTTTTGGTAAGCCACAAGTCACTTTCTGGATGGAATGATTTCCTCTAAAAATAAAAAAACATTTCTTATCGGAACTTAGGAGATACAGTTAAAGCAGTGCCCAGAGAAAATAGCAGAGTGAGATTTTATTGTCAGTTGGACTGGCCCATAGGGTGCCCAGATCCTTGGTCAAACGTTATTTTGGGTGTGTCTGTGAAGATGTTTCTGGATGGGATTAACATTTGGGGGGCTGGGTAAAGCAGATTGCCCTCCCAGTGTGGGTACACCTCGTCCAATCTGTTGAAGGCCTGAATAGAACAAAAGCTGAGTAGGAAAAAAATTTCTTTTTCTCTGTTCATCTTTGAGCTGGGACATTGGTCTTCTTCTGCCTTTAGCCTTGAATTAGAATTTTCACCATTGACTCTCTTGCTGTCTGCAGATCTTGGGACCCTTCAGCATCTGTAACCAAATGAGCCATTTCTTTATAATAAATTTCTTTTTATATCTATTGATTCTGCTTCTATGGAGAACCCTAATATAGACAGTTTTATAAGGAGCTAATAAAAAATTAAACAGGAATGAAAAAAATGAACTAAGCATTCAACTGAAGTAGTTAGGAAAATATAAAGAAGGCAGAAGGACTTGTGAAATGTTAAAGCAGAAATGAAAGACTTGTAAAACAAACAGGTTTAAAGTTAGTAAATTATAAGCAAATAATAAATTCAAATATAATTCTTTGAAAATAGAATAAGACCGATCAATTGTTGACTAACCTTGTCAAGAGAAAATAATGAAGCACAAATAAGAAATGCTAAGCAGAAAATAAACACAAATGGAGGGAATGAAAAGAATCCTTAGAGACAATTTGGTCAACTCCATGAAAACAAATTTAAAATCTTATGTAGCAAAACAATTAACCTTATCCAAAGAGAGATCCCTGGCTTTCCAGGTGGCTCAGTGGGTAAAGAATCTGTTTGCAAGGTAGGAGACACTGGAGACATGGGTTCGATCCCTGGGTGGGGAAGATCTCCTGGAGGAGAGCATGGCAACACACGCCAGTATTCTCGCCTGGAGAATCCCCATGGACAGAGGAGCCTGGCAGGCTACAGTCCATAGGGTTGCAAAGAGTTGGACACAACTAAAGTGACTGAACACGAGCATGAAAGAGAGATCCAGCCCTGCTCTTTGGCTCCCAAGAGGTAATCTCTAGGCCTCTGATTGTCCTGCCTTGTAGGAGTGTTTTTGTTTACCTGGCGGCCTAAGGTGACACCTCACTGTTTAACAATATGATTTATGATGGAAACTTTGGGCCATACCATATTAGCTCTTTCTCTAGAGCACCTGGAGACTAAAAGTCATCCATGTGGGCAGCAACGTCTGTGTGACTGAACCCCAACAGAATCTCTGGACACCACTGCTTAGCTGAGCTTCCCTGTTTGGCAATACAGGTACGGACCATTGCATATTGTAGGGGAAAGTAGCACTGTCCACAGCTCCAGTGGGAGAGGACAAGTGAAACCCTGTGCTTGGACGAGTCCTGGACTCTGCCTTCTCTTTCCTTGGCTGGTGTTAATTCATATCCTTTCACAGTAATAAACTATAACTGAGACTATAGCAGCTTTTAGTGAGTTCTGTGGGTCCTTCCAGCAGATTTTTGAATCCAAGGATAGTCTTGGGAACCCTCTAAATTTGCAAAACCTAACATACTTTCCTGAGAAATGTAATTTTCCAAAAACTGACCCAACATCATATTCAATGACATATTCAAGGTCAGCTTGCCTTAGTTAATCTATAAATTAAAAGAAATCCCAACAAAACTAACAGCTCATATGGAAAAAGAAGCTGAAAAATGAATAGTAAACTAGCCCTATAAGATATTATGCATATTATAAAACTTGAATAATTAAAATAGTGTAGGACATTATGTGGTTGGAACAAATAGGAAGTCCAGAAATAGAGAAAAACTTATTGGGAATTTAACTTATGATAATGGTGGCATTTCAAATCATTGGGGGAAAAAAAAGATGAATTATTCAAAAAATGGTGTTGAGACAACTGGGCAGCCATCTGGAAAAAAATTAAGTTGGATCCATACCTCATTTTTTATATCAGATACATACCAGGAGAAATCAGTGATTTAAATTTTTAAAAATGCTAGAAGAAACTATGGCAGATTAAAAACAAATCTAACGACTATTTTGTAAGGGGAAGAACTTTCAAAGATGACACAAAACACAGAAGACATCAAGAAAAAATTATAACTTCTGTTGCATTAAAATTATGTATGGCAAAACTAGTAAAAGCAATTTCTAAAGTATCATCAAACCAGGGAATGTATGGTAATATTCCTAACACAGAGACCTTTTATGAATCAATAAGAAAAATGACTATATGATAAGAAAGTTGGCAAAAGATATGAACAGAGAGTTCACAGCACAGGAAGCACAAATGATTTATAAACATGAAGATGCTTCGTATTACTCATAATAAGAGAAACTGCAAAATAAAACTACAGAGAGATAGCGTTTACCACTTTTCACTTACCAAATTGACAAAGATAAAAAATTTGTTTATCAACTGTTGGTAAAGGTATAGGGAGCAGAAAGTCTTATGTTGTCAAAGGAATGTTGAATATCTGTACAACCTCTCTGGATGGCAAAAAATAACAAATGCACATGACCTGTTGACCAGCCTTCTATTTCGAGGGATTTACCATAATCATTCTGGATAAAATGATTTACCAAAATCATTCTAGTGTATCTACTTGGGGAGATGGTATTTAAGGGTAAAAACTTAGAACCAGTAGATAAATAAGTCCTGGAGAGCTAATGCAAAACATAGTGATTATAGACAATGATATTGTATAATAAACTCCCAAGGTGCTAAGAGACTAGACCTTAGTCGTTCTTATCACAAAAAAGAAAGGTAATACTGTGGCACGATAGACGTATAAAAAATTAAATAGTATGTACAAAGTTATGCATTGTGGCATTGCTCAGAAAAGACCGGAAATGACCAAAATGCCCACTAAAATAAGACTGGCTTAAGTAAATTATGGTGCATTGAGGAAATGGAAAACCATGCAGCTCTAAAATAGACTGAATGCGCTCCCAGAGACACTTGAAAGAGGAAGAACTTAGATACAGAACAGTATATGTGAAACAGTGCAATATCATTTCTATAAAATGGGAAAGAAAACAACATCTATTACAGTGAGAGCAGATATGTGGTGTTTAACCTTGTCCCTGGTATAAGGTAGGTACTATGATTATATCATGTTCTGTGGATGGGGGGAAGGGCTCAGAGAGGTGCCCTAAGTCACCCGCTGGAAAGGGGCAGTGCTGGGTCTTGAGCTCAGGTAGACTGGCTCGGAGTCTGTACTCTTCCCACCATGCCCTGTTCTTTAGTTTGGGTTCACCTGCTTGCATATTCACGAGCATGTCTGGGCGGCTGAGGGAAAGGTGTGGGAGAGAGTATTTCACTATATTCCCTTTGTACTTTTCGGCCATGTGAAGTATCGTCCATTAATATATTTAAGCCAAACATTTATTTCTGATTGGAAGCAGATAAATGACACAGGACTCAGGTCCCCTGAGGCAGGTATAAAATTCTGTCCTGGATACCAGGAACCCAGAGCCTCTGCCTACCATGCCAGGGAAACTGGGGCCTCCTCCTGGCTCTGATGCACTCAGGGGGTCCATGTAAGAGCAGTGGGTGGAGGTGAGGTGGGAGACGCCCAGGTCTTGCCCACTGGTGGCCTGACCCTACCCGCCGGGCCTCATGGCCACTGGCTCCAGGATCAAGGAGGTGGGTGTCAGGCCAGGCCCTCTGCTCAGGGCTCTGCTGTGGTCTGTGGGTATCCTCATGACGCCCCCACCATCCCCAGCGGCAGTCTGCTTGCTCATTGCCCCCCAGGCTATCAGCACCGTCTGTGATGAGATGGGTCAGGAGGGCCCTCCCCTCAGCAGCCAGCCTCCTCCTCAGACTGTGGGGCCGGAGGAGCCAGAATACCCGCAGCAACCACACGACCACAACGACCCCAAGGGCAGTGACCTCAGGCGCATGACAACCATAATGACCACAAACTCCGTGACAACCAGCACTGCAACAGCCAGGTGACCATACAACTGCCACGACTGTGGTAACTGTAGTGACCACACAACAGCAACCACCGCACACGTGCATAGCCACCACGGCCTGCGGCAGCCACAGCATCAGCTGCTGTGCATCGGATACGTGTTACGTTTTGACCTCCTGGATCTGAGATCTCCAAAGGTTCCCATCACACATCAGCCGAGTTCTGGGAGGCTGGGTAACTTCCTGGACCCTGAGGTGGGGGGCGGGCATTCAGATCAGGTGGGCTGGGCTTGGGACATGGCCTCCGCCCTCTCTGGGGGAAGGCGTGGTCATTGAGGACTTTCAGGGAACTTGGCTCTATGAGGAGGGGGCATCTTTCTTGCTTCCCTTCCAGGGGATGCCCCGTGAGGCTCGGTGTGGAGCTGCGAGCAGAGATGACCATCTCTGGGGATGGGACAAGACGGCAGGCTTTCCTCTCCTTCCAGTGGCCCACTTGCTTGAACATGTCTCGGAAGGGAGGCGCTGACCTTCTAAAAATCACTTTCCTAAAGGAGGGTGGGGGAGGCCATTTCTTGACAGAAAACCGTAAGTTCTGTCGTCACCATTCTGTAGGATTAACCCCTGTTCTGCGCAGCCTGGCTTGATCCTTGGCTGGCCTGTGATTTTGTCCACATCAAGGAAAGAGGAATCTTCCCCCCTCCACTCTGGGAGGACTGTCACTTTTGCTGACAAGTATGCTATGCTTCCTCTTTTCTGATTTCAGAGAAGAGTTACACTCTTCCTTCAGGGAAAGGAGAACCAGTTCCCAAAGCCGTCAGAAGGGCTGCCTCTGAAGTTTGCCCAAGTGCTGGTCCTGGCTGTTGAGAGGGGCTACCAGGCCCTGCCCCCAGATTCAGCCTGTTGGGGCAGAAAGGACGTTTTCCTTTTTCTTATGCTGTTCTGGGCCAGTGGCTCTCACCTGTGATTGAACAATGGGATTTCCTTAGGAGTTTTAGAAAAGTTCTGTTACCCAGGTAGCAGCTGATATCAGCTGTATAGGACTTGGGGAAGGGCGTCTCTATGCTTGAAAGCTTCCTGGGAGATTCCTGGGTGCAAGGGGAACCTCCATCCATGTTTGTGGTTCCCATAAATGCTTCTTCATTTACAGCTTGTAACCCCGTCTGGCTAAAAGCTGGGCAGGTGTTCCTGATGTCACAGTGTTCAGTAGTGAGGCAGACTCAGAGTGGGCCTTGGGGAAAGGTGAGCAGGGCCAAGGGTAATCACCAGCATGAAATTCTGCTGCGTAGATTGTCATCTACCTCCTCACTGTCCAATAACTCTTTGTACCTGGCATAGGCCCCTATTCTTGTTCCCAAGGGTCAGTAAAACTCCACCTGCACCTCCTTCCTTGCTTCATTGGTTCCCTGTCTTGTGCAGAGTCAGCCACGGGGTCTTTTCTTTGCTTCCTCTTGGCCTCCATAGCCCCCAGTTCAGAACCTGATTTCCTGTTGTCATGATCTGGGGATATTGCAGATCCTGTCCTTGGGCCAGGGACCAGGTTCCTTCACACTTCGGGGTAAGAAGCTTTGTATAAACTTCAGCCCTGGACACATTTTATTATGGCTTTATAACCACCCCGCCCAACCCCGATGTTTGTGTGGGAGCCCCACACAGTCTGGGCTGGATGAGTTACGAGCTGGAATCAAGATGGGGGGAGAAACATCAACCTCAGATATGCGGTTGATATCACTCTAATGGCAGAAAGCTAAGAGGAACTAAAGAGCCTCTTGATGAGGGTGAAGGAGGACAGCAAATAGGCAGCTTAAGATTAAATATTAAAAAACTAAGATCATGGCATCCGGCCCCATTACTGCATGGCAAATAGAAGGGGAAAAGGTGGAAGTAGTGAGAGATTTCCTTTTCTTGGGCTCCAGAATCACTGCAGACGGTGACTGCAGCCATGAAATCAGAAGACGACTGCTTTTTGGCAGGAAAGCGATGACAAACCTGGACAGTGTGTTGAAAAGCAGAGACATTACTCTGCCGACAAAGGTCTGTAGAGTCAAGGCTATGGTCTTCCCAGGGGCCACGAACGGTTGTGAGAGCTGGACGGTAAAGAAGACAGAACGCTAAAGAATTGATGCCTTTGACCTGTGGTGCTGGAGAAGACTCCTGAAAGTCCCTTGGACAGCAAGGAGATCAAACCAGTCAATCTTAAGGAAGATCAACACTGAATATTTACTGGAAGGACCGATGCTGAAGCTCCAGCTTTTGGTCATTTGATGCCAACAGATGACTCATTGGAAAAGCCCTTGATGCTGGGAAAGATTGAGGGCAGAAGGAGAAGAGGATGTCAGAGGATGAGATGGCTGGATGGCATCACCGATGCAATGAACATGAACTTGGGCAAACTCCGGGAGATGATGAGGGACAGGGAGGCCTGGCATGGTGCAGTCCTCGGGGTTGCAGAGTTGGACACGCCTGGGTGACTGAACAATAACCACCTCGTGTGGTGTTCCCTA
>NW_011494861.1:22490897-22502317 GCF_000754665.1 Bison bison bison
TATCTTATCACAGGAGAAATCTCACCACCGCAGGTTGCTCCTCGCCCTGGAACCTCACAACACCAAGCATGACCCCAGCTTACAGCCCTGTGTCTCTGCTGTAATCCTCAGAGATGCTGATCTTTTTGAGCAAGGCTTCTACTTTTAATTTTTTTTTTTTGTATTTTATCTGTTATTGCTAAGCATTTGGAGCAGGGGACTTTCAAGCATGAATTTACAGCACGGTTGTGCCTGTAAGTCTTATAATTACTACTCTGTTTTGGCTCTCCAGCAGGCCTATGACAACACCAGGCTCACAGGGTTTATTACACTTGAAAGTGTGGAATGAACATTGAGGTTGGAAGATGCCTTGAAATCACCTCACCCCGCCTTCTCATTTCACAAAGGAGGAGACCGAGGCCCAGTGCCTTGCTTTGGGCTCCGCACGTTGTTAACAGCACAGTCGGGAAGGTAAACCTGACTCTACAGCCTGGGTTTGGAACACCCGGCCTTGAATAGGATTTCTTCCATACAGAATGGTGTTTTGGCTTTGCAGCCCTATCTGAATCTCACTCCCAGTTTAAGGGCCAACTCAGGATCTACACAGTCCTCCTGTGGTCTCTCCTTCATCTTGAGGCATCTGGCACTTAAAAGCAAGGGAAAGAGGATCAGCTCTAGTAATTACTGAATGCCTCCCTTGTAATGGTTTTGTGCGGGAGCTCACATTTTCATATACGCTACTGCCCTCTAGTGGTCACAATATGCATCAACCGTATAGTCTGGAACAGCACGTTTAACTTGCTGAATGATTCAAGACTACTCAGTTCATCTTGAAATCATTAAGGTTCTCATAGTCATAACATTCCTTCCCTGCATCGAAACATAAATTCAAGTCCTATTTATTTGGTATTCCAATGTCAAAGCTATGGTTTTTCCAGTAGTCATGTATGGATGTGAGAGTTGGACTATAAAGAAAGCTAAGCCCCGAAGAAATGATGCTTCTGAATTGTGGTGTTGGAGAAGACTCTTGAGGGCCCCTTGGACTGCAGGAAGATCCAATCAGTCCATCCTAAAGGAAATCAGTCCTGAATATTCATTGGAAGGATTGATGCTGAAGCTGAAACTCCAAAACTTTGGCCACCTGATGTGAAGAACTGACTCACTGGAAAAGACTCTGATGCTGGGAAAGATTGAAGGCAGGAGGAGAAGGGGACAACAGAGGATGAGATGGTTGGATGGCATCTCCGACTCAAAGGACATGAGTTTGAGTAAGCTCCAGGAGTTGGTGATGGACAGGGAAGCCTGGCATGCTGCAGTTGATGGGGTCACAGAGTCGGACACGACTGAGTGACTGAACTGATGTCTAATATATAAGATATGTATGAATATAATCAAAAGCTATAATAACTACCTTGATGGCATCTAACATTTTCCAGTTGATGCTGCTCATCTAGGCAGTACTGTCCAGTAGAAACATAACGTGAGCCACAAAGTAATTAAAAATTTCCTGCTGCTACTGCTGCTAAGTCACTTCAGTCGTGTCTGACTCTTTGCGACCCCATAGATGGGAGCCCACCAGGCTCCCCCGCCCCTGGGATTCTCCAGGCAAGAACACCGGAGTGGGTTGCCGTTTCCTTCTCCAGTGGATGAAAGTGGGAAGTGAAAGTGAAGTCGCTCAGTCATGTCTGACTCTTCGCGACCCCATGGACTGCAGCCCACCAGGCTCCTCCATCCATGGGATTTTCCAGGCAAAAGTACTGGAGTGGAGTGCCATCGCCTTCTCCTAAAAATTTCCTAGTAGCTTCATTTTTTAAAAATAAAAAACACGTTAAATTCATTTTAATGATATATTAATATATCCAGGATATTATAATTTTCACACATATCCAGTGTAAAAATTACCAATATCCTTTTTTTCCTTGTACTAAGTTCCTGAAATTTGGTGTGAATTTTACAATTGCAGCACATCTCAGTTCAGACCAGCCACACTAAGTGCTCACGAGCCATGTGTGACTAGTGGCCACTGAGTTGGACAGAAAAGGTTGGGGCAGTGATTGCCAAACTCTGTCCTTGTTATTGCACTGATGTTTGTATGTCCCTGAGGAATGTTTTCACCAGTGTGCAGCAGAATGAGAAAAATAAGAATCGTGCTTTTAAATAGATAAAGTCAGTGTCAGATTATCACCTATCTTGCCCAAGGGAATGCCTGGAGGATGTCTTTCTGACTGTTGCTGTTCATGTAATCATTCTTTTATGGAATGATGGTCATAGCAGATGGCAGATGATTGACCAAGTGTCCCTATTTTGTAAATAAAACGTTCTCCATACTCTCCAGGGGCCCAGACTTTGTGTGCACGTGTTACTGGTGTGTGACGTATTAAATTCTGGGAGCCACATGCTAAGCATTTCCCTCCACCCTACAAGCAAGCTTGGACTATTGATGGTCACAAATGGAACATGTGTCTGTGTGGCAAGGCTCTGGCCAATTCTTGGTGTGTCAACTCTACACCCTTTTCTCTGCCTCACAAAGACATAAAGACATGCAAGCAAGTGAGCATGATGCGAATACAGGGGTGACCTTGAATTTACTCTAAGAACCACAACTAAGAGAGTAAATAATTAGCAAAATTCAGTTCTTAGCAGTAATTAGTAGTCATTACTACTCAACAGAGTCTACAGCCTTGGATGCCACATACCTGGCATGTGGCACTGTAATTTCACGTTGGTTGGTTTAGTTGCTAAGTCATGTCCGACTCTTGCAACCCCATGGACTCTAGCCCACCAGGCTCCTCTGTCCATAGGAGTTTCCAGGCAAGAAAACTGGAGTGGGTTGCCATTTCTTTCTCCAGGGGATCTTCCCAATCTGGGGATTGAATCTGGGTCTCCTGCACTGCTGGCAGATTCTCTACTGACTGAGCTACCAGTGAAGCAATTTCACACGGCTGGTTTTAAATGTGGAGTGGTGGAAAGTGGTGGAAATACTAGAAGAGAAGCCACTGTTTTATGGGAAAGGACATTAATATTCTCCCGGGCTTTATAACAGACAGTATCTGAAGTGGTGCTGGGTAAATTTGTCTCACTTCGTGTGGCTGAGGGATGGGGGGCTAAGAGCTCCTTTCCAGGAACCAGGGGCTTGACCCTCTGTGCACACATAAAGAGTGTCTAATTGCAGTAACTCCAAACTGCAGTCCGGTCTTTGGGTCCCCCCTTTTCTGACTGATGCTCCTCCTTCTCTGCCTTGCTGTCTTAGCAGGTCACAGCCCTATCCCAGGCTTTGAGACATCCTCAAATTGTCCTTAAAATATGCTTTCTGGCCACCCTGTTACAAATGCGTGTCTTTGTTCAGCTGTCACGAGGGTACTCATTAGCACTTGTATTTCTTTTTCAAATACAGCCTCTACCCTCGACTTAAAATATGGAAAAGATGCTAGCATATAGAAAATATGTAAATCCAATAAGTTTGATTGCTCTGGGAGCTCACTATTTAAGAAATCCTAGGGTGAATTCTGTAAATTGAGCTGTCAGCCCTCTACTTGTTTTAAAAATTCAAGTTTCAATATATCTTGTCTGAGGGACATAAGTCCACTGGAATGAAGAAATTTAAAAGTTGCAAAGAAAAGACTGAGGCTTCAGTGCTCCTCCTCCGTATTTAAATGGTGGTATGTAATCACAATTATCCAGCTCCAAGTAATTACCCTAGTATTAATGAAGGGACCCTAATCAAAAACTGTGCCCAAGGGAAGCTTCTGCCTGAAAGTCAGGGTTAATGGCCCAGCCATTGTTTTAATGGATTTTCAATGAGGTGTGAAGATGACAGGCCAATAAGGGTGAAATTTTATGGTGCAGCTAAACAAGCGCAATTAGTGTCTTGCCGTTAGTATTCTGACTTTGTTTCTGCTTTTATTTCCTTACAACCCCCGTGAACTGATTCCCTGGATGTTTAGTTATTCATTTATGTTTAATAGAATTCACAGAGCCTGTGTTAATTCTGAGTACAAGTGTCCCATCTCAGCTGCTGTTGTTGGAGGGGCGTTACTAAGGCCCCTTGGGAAAGACATTTCAAGGGTGAACCTGATGACTGTGGACTCTGATGACCCACCCGTTTTTGCTCTCCACCGGCTCTGGCTCCTTCCAGGCTCTCTGGCCCTTTAGATACCCAGCCCCACAGCCTTGTCATCTAGAGTAGCCAGAGCCCCCACCCTGGGGGAGTGTGCCCGCCTGCTCAGTTGTGTCTGACCCTTTGTGTCCCCGTGGACTCTATCCTGCCAGGCTCCTCCATCCATGGAACTTTCCAGGCAAGAATACTGGAGAGGGCCGTCATTTCCTACACCAGGGGTTTTCCTGACCCAGGGGTCGAACACTGAATCCCTTAGCCTCCTGCTCTGGCAGGTGGATTCTTTACCACTTCGGCATCTGGGAAGTCTGGGAGGCGCGTAGTTAGTGGTTATAAACTCAGCCTCACCTGGTTTGTCTCCTGCCTCTAGTAGCTCTGAGTCCTTTGGCAAATCACTGGGTTTTTGTGTAAGATTGATGCCTCTAGGGCCTATGAGGGATCTTCCAGGGCCCCCTGTCTTGCCTCATTTTGAATCCAAGTCCCTGAGCTCAGATTCTGGGCTAGATCTGCCTTGAGTCCACCCCTAGCACTTCTGGGGACTCAAAATTTGATCATGGCTTTTACTCCCCTAGAGGCTTCCCTTGTGGCTCAGCTGGTAAAGAATCCGCCTGCAATGAGGGAGGCCTGGGTTCAATCCTTGGGTTGGGAAGATCCCCTGGAGAAGGGAAAGGCTACCCACTCCAGTATTCTAGCCTGGAGAATTTCATGGACCATACAGTTCACGGGGTCACAAAGAGTCAGACACGACTGAGCGACTTTCACTTTATTTCCCTGGCTGAATTCCCTCTTTCTGAAAGGCAGCTTGAACCCTTTTTTTTTTTTAATTTTGAAAATCTGTCTCCTAACCGACAGGTTGGCAAACTATGGCCTGTGAGCTATGTCTGGCCCATTGCCTAATTTGTAAATAAAGTTTTATTGAAATATAGCCATGCTCATTCATTCACATATCGTCTGTGGCTGCTCTCCTGCGACAATCGCAGTCTAAAACATTCACTGTCTGGCCTTTAATGGAAAACACTTATGGGTTTTTTGTCTGTGTGGATTGAATTATGTCTTGGGAAAAAGGTATGATAAAGTCCTGACCCACGGTACCTCAGAATGTGGCCTTGTTTGGAAATAGGGTCTATGAGGACAACAATTGTTTTGGATTAGAGCTCACTCTACTAGCCTCATTTTAACAACTTGATTACCTGACAAGACACTTTATCCTTTCCTTCTGCCTCCTGACCAACCCTGGGGCTTTCCTGGGTGACAGGGTTCCCTGTCCACCCTCCTCTGGAGAACTGCAAGTAACGAACTCTCTTTTCAATGGCAATTGTCTTCTGAGCTGTTGGCCTCTCAACTCTGAAGAAACCGGAAATCCCAGGTGCATTTTAGAACACAGGGATAGACAGAGAGGGAAAATAGTGTGAAGATGAAGAGGGAGTGCCATGTGACAACGGGAGATGGGAGTGATGTATTTACAAGCCACAGGACTCCTGGAGCTGCAGAAGGTAGAAGAGGGGCCAGAACAGTCCCCCCGGAGTACCTTCGGGGGAGCGGGGCCCTGCTGACACCTCGATTCTGGACTTCTGGCTTTCAGAAGGCGAGACAGTACATTTCTGGGTTTTTTCAGCATAAATGAAAATTTATTGATAGAAGCATGAAAAAAAGTGACATCTTCTAAATTTGTACATCATGCTGTGTGGGTTAGTGGTGGTCCTGCAGTTGAGCGCAGAGAGGATTATGCAAGAGGTGGCTGTAGTTATTTAAAACAGCAAAAGGATCATGACAATGATGTCAAGCTCTTGATTTGTAATGGCACATTCTTTAAGATGAATTGGACAAATCTTGAGGTCATGAGAACAATATTTGATTGACTCTGCCTGGATTTATTGTTTTATTTTTATTGCAATCTAGTTGCTTTACAATGTCGTGTTAGTATCTGCTGTATACCAAAGTGCGTCAGCTGTACAATACGCATATACCCCCCCTTTTTTAGATTCTTTCCCCATATAGGTCATTACAGAGTATTGAGTCCCCTATGCCAGTTGGTTCTCGTTAGTTATTTATTTTATTTTATTTTATTTTTTTTTTTAAGAAATAAAACATTTTTAATCTGAAAGTACAGTATCTTGAAAAGCACAGTAGTACAGGACAACAGGGGCTGGCATCGAGTGAACGGGCATGAAGAGTTACTGACTGGAGAGGGAGAGGAGGTGGGAGATGGTAGAGCTGGAGGGGCATCAGCAACAGGAGACGGGCAAGCTGCGATTCCATACCTGCAGTTGCTGGCACAGGTTCTGGTTCCTTGCTGGATTTAATTCTGTCTACCTTCTTGAAAGAACAATCCAGTGATGTCTGAGTGGTAGCTCTTTTTTTCTCATCATAGATGCCACGGTAGCACTGGATTACATTCTGAATGGCTGCTGCAACCTTCATGTTCCATCCTACATTCGGGGCCTGTGCCTCAAAACCCAACAGTGCCTCCTCAAACAGAGCTAACTTATGTGATTCGAGGGGAAAACACACGTTTACGTCTTCGAACGCTCACAACTTGAAGGTTCATATATAGAGATTTACAGTAGAATGAACTGAACAACTACAGTAATGCAGACTAGAGGAGAACCAAGGTATATTTCAGGTCCCTGAAATGTGACAGGGACAATCAGAAACAGCATTAGAAAGCAGAGCTCACGCTCAACATTGGCAGGCAGAAGGAACAGGACAAAAATAAAAGTGAAGCTGTCACAGAAAAGCCAGCTTTCTACTAAGTTAGGTATTGTGGGAGACAGTTAAGTCACATATTAGCAGTCTCACCAATAAGGTGACCACATCTGCGATCAGAATTTTCAACAATAAAATTATTTACATATGTATAATATAGTACAAATATTTTTCTAACCTTTAATTTCCCAAGCATGTTCATTCACATCTGACTGATAGTACGTAATATTGTTTTGCAATAGGTCAGTCAGGACATCTGTGTTATCCCAGTTATACAGAAACAGATACAAAATGGTGTTGGGACTTCCTTGCCTGAAATTACTAAGCATGTGTGCATATATTTTTAAAATCTCTTTATTTCCATTCTGCCCCTTTGGCTGAACTTTATTAATACAATATCTGCCCTTCTCTTGTATCCCCCTCTTCTGTGGAAGGCATCACTATCCAGTCACCCAAGCCAAATCTCCTTTGTCATCTCCCGACCAATAGTCATCAATGTTAACAAGACATCTTCCTAAATTTCTGGGATTGATTTCTTCCCCATTAGAGTTCCTTTTGGCAAGTCCATTTCTTCCTCATAAGTCTGACATGTGAGCTCTTAATTGCTCTGCCGCAGTTTTCTCTTCTTCAGTCAGTGGTAACAACTCCAGGTCTGTTTCCTTTTGCAGTTCTTGTATCAAGGTCATAGTCTTATTGAAAGTAGCACAAATGCGGCTCTTAGTCTCTTTCTGCTCCACAGCAATTGGTTTAAAGCGAACATGCAAAGTTTGATATCGAGACTTTATTGCTGACAATTCCTTTAAAAGTGTAACTGGATTTTTCTTGCCTGCTGAATCAGGATAATTAGTCTTGATTTCATATTCCAGCCTGTACTGAATGTAGTCCAGATCAGAGTCAGCTTTCTGGAACATCAGTTCCAGCTTATCGACCTCCGCCTCCATGTTGAATAGTTCAGTTATTTATTTTATACACAATAGGGTACATATGTCGATCTCAATCTCCCAATCCATCCCACCTCCCCATTCCCCCTTCTGTATCCATATGTTTGTTCTCTATGTCTGTGTCTATCTCTGCTTTACAAATCAGTTCACCTGTACCATTTTTCTAGATTCCACATCCTTCGGAAGTATCACCATCATTTGTCCATCTCTCAGGATGGACTGACCCACATTCAATGGCGATTCACATGGAACTTTAGCCTCCAGAGTTCTTCTTTGAATACTAGCTGCTAACACAAAGATCTGCACCTGTGGTGGCTCCACGCCCTAGGCGTCAAGGCTCACACCTGGCTGGCCCTCCTATCCTCGTGGGGAAGTGTGGGGGAGGAGGGGTTCGGTTGGCGTCACTACCCCCTGGTTACTGGGGGAGCACCAAGCACCCCAAGCCTGATCCCGGACCTCTCATGCCTCTCTGACCACCAGGCCGGCCGGGTATGGGCCCAGCACGCCAGCGCCATCCATTTTCAGGGCTAATTGATTCGGCAGGTGAGTTGTTACCTGCTCCTTTGCGATTCGGACTTCCATGGCCACCGTCTGCTTCTGCTGTTTTAAGTCCCTCAGTTTGGGACTGTGTGATGGCAGCCTAGGAAAGGAATACACACCCGAACCAATTGTTTCGTTTCCTTTACTCCTCATTGTTCTTTTGCGTAGCATATTTGTATGTGTGGTAAACTGGGCTACAGCCCATGGGGTTGCAGAGAGTGGGATATGACTGAGCACAACAAAACAGTCATTTCAGGGTGACCCTCACACAGAGTGTGGCGTCTGGGTCTCCTGAAGTAGTTAAGCGAGCAGGCAGCTCAATGGACCCCAGACTGAGGTTCAGAGACCTCAGGGGGACCTGCACAAGGTCCCACCCCCAAAAGGCAGTGAGTGGGGAGTGAACTAGTATTAACAAGGGCTCCTTATGTGTGCTTTGCTAACATTATCTCAAGACCCTCCAACCCAGAACCAACCTGAGGATTAGTTGCTGAACCATTATACTAAGATAGCTTTGAATATAGAAAGGGTGTTTTTTTCTCACCTCATCTCCCCGGTCTCTCTACTTGGCTTCTTAAGACAGAACCACTTGGAGGTGATCAGATACCTACCGCTTTTCACAGCCCTGATTAGAACCAGCTGGTGCTGGCTAGAGTTTCTGCGGAAGCTGTTTCCTTGAAGGGTGATGAGTTTACCAGTGTGTGTTGAAACGAGATAGGATTGCTCTAGAGACCCCTTCAGTTGCCGCTCTGGGCTGTGGTGGGGTCTGAGGAGGGGAGGATGGGGAGGCACCTGGGACTATGCCAGGTGCTAGCGTTATCATGATGGCCGGAGCTGGTTCTGGTCCAGGCTCCATCTGCACGTCATGGATCCCCCGAACTCAGACACCAGGTGCCCAGCGAATCTCCTGAGGTTCTTGCAGCCGTAATGTCCATTTCAATAGTTACAACATTTCTTCCACATCAGGGATATTTTGTAAAGTTATGTCAGGATTTTGGGGACTGTGAATGGACGGGCCATCTCAAAAGGACTATGATCCCCATTTTATCTATCTATTTGGCTACACTGGGTCTTAGTTGAGGCATATGGGCTCTAGTTCCCTGACCAGGGATGGAACTCAGGTCCCCTGCATTGAGAGCGTGGAGTCTTAGCTGCTAGACCACCAGAGAAGTCCCTATCCCCATTTGATAGATGAGGACATTGAGTGTCCATGGAGTGAATTGTACGTTTTATTGTTGTTGTTCAGTCACCCAGTCGGGTCTGACTCTTTGCAACCCCATGGACTGCAGCACGCCAGGCCTCTCTGTCCCTCACCATCTTCTGAAGTTTGCCCAAATTCACATCCATTGCATCAGAGATGCCGTCCAGCCATGGAATTGTACCACTCCTGTCCCCGCCAAAAGATGTACTCAAGTCCTAATCTTCAGTGTCTCAGCATGTGACCTTATTTGGAAATAAGGTCATTGTAGGTGTGATTGTTAGAGAAGGCAATGGCAACCCACTCCAGTACTCTTGCCTGGAGAATCCCATGGACAGAGGAGCCTGGTAGGCTGCAGTTCATGGGGTCGCTAAGAGTCGGGAACGACTGAGCGACTTCACTCTCACTTTTCACTTTCCTGCATTGGAGAAGGAAATGGCAACCCACTCCAGTGTTCTTGCCTGGAGAATCCCAGGGACGGGGGAGCCTCGTGGGCTGACGTCTATGGGGTCACACAGAGTCGGACACGACTGAAGTGACTTAGCAGGTGTGATTGTAGGGGTTGCAAAGAGTTGGACATGACTGGGCAACTCACACACACAGAGGTGTGATTACTGAAGATGCGGTTATCCTGGAGCAGGGAGGGCCCTTAGTCCAGTATGACTGGTGGGGTAAGAAATTGATGTGAAGCCACAAGGAAAGAACGCCAGGTGAAGACAGAGGCAGAGACTGGAGGGATGCAGCTGTGCGCTGAGGAATGCTGAAGATGGCTGGAAACCACCCAAAGCCAGGAAGAAGCAAGGAAGGATCCTCCCCTAGAGTCTTCAGAGGGCGAGTGGCCTCCCCTACACTTTGCTTTTAGTCTTTGAGACTCCAGAATTGTAAGAGGGTAAGTTTCCTTTGCCTTAAGCCGCCCATTTTAATGTGCTTTGTTGAGGCAGCCCTAGGAAACTAATACAGGGGTGTTATCTTGTTAAGACTCTTATTCCTAATTGTGAAATTTAAGATTTTATCCTAGTCAAAGAAATTTCCCACATTCTATTGGCCTACTAATCTGATGTACCCTGAAGACTATAATGCTTCGTTTTGGGGGAGGGATCCTGGGGCGGCATGAGAATTCAGAAGCGCCTGTTTCTTTCCACCTTATCACTGGAGAGTAGGGCAGGGCTCCAACCGAGTGGAACCTGAGTATCTCCTGGATACTGACAGTGTGGGTTTGGGAAGAGGAAGATGAAGGGGTCTCAGGTGTGGGCTATGGCAGAGGCTAGATGAAGGGGGCCTGGACCCCAAGGACATTAGGTGCTCAAACCTTGGCTACTGTTTATTTATCTGAGGATTAAACTATCAGTTCAGTCCAGTCACTCAGTCGTGTCCAGCTCTTTGTGACCTCATGGACTGCACACATCAGGATTCCCTGGTTATTGTGTACACCAACCCCTGGAGATCACTCAAACTCAAGTCCATTGAGTCGATGATGCCACCCAACCATCTCATCCTCTGTCGTCCTCTTCTCCCTCAGCCTTCAATCTTTCCCAGCATCAGGGTCTTTTCCAATGAGTCAGTTCTTTACATCAGGTGGCCAAAGTATTAGAGCTTCAGCTACAGCATCAGTCCTTCCAATAGATGTTCAGGATTGATTTCCTTTAGGATGGACTGGTTGGATCTCCTTGCAGTCCAAGGGACTCTCAAGAGTCTCCTCCAACACCACAGTTCAAAAGCATCAATTCTTCGGCACTCAGCTTTCTTTATAGTCCAACTCTCACATCCATATATGATTACTGGAAAAACCATAACTTTGACTAGATGGACCTTTGTCAGCCAAGGAATGTCTCTGCTTTTTAATATGCTGCCTAGGTTGGTCATAGCTTTTCTTCCAAGGAGCAAGTGTCTTTTAAATTCATGGCTGCAGTCACTATCTGCAGTGATTTTGGAGCCCAAGAAAACA
>NW_011494861.1:22502592-22504536 GCF_000754665.1 Bison bison bison
GATATACTCTGCATGTAAGAAATAAGCAGGGTGACAATATACAGCCTTGACGTACTCCTTTTCCTATTTGGAACCAGTCTGTTGTTCCATGTCCAGTTCTAACTGTTGCTTCTTGACCTGCATACAGATTTCTCAGGAGGCAGTTGAGGTGGTCTGGTATTCCCATCTCTTAAGAATTTTTCACATTCTGTTGTGATCCACACAATCAAAGGCTTTGGGTAGCCAATAAAGCAGAAGTAGATATTTTTCTTGCCTGGAGAATCCCAGGGATGGGGGAGCCTGGTGGGCTGCCATCTATAGGGTCGCACAGAGTCAGACACGACTGAAGTGACTTAGCAGCAGCAGCAGATGTTTTTCTGGAACTCTCTTGCTTTTTCGATGATCTAATGGATGTTGGCAATTTGAGCTCTGGTTCCTCTGCCTTTTCTAAATCCACCTTGAACATCTGGAAGTTCACAATTCACGTACTGTTGAAGCCTAGCTTGGAAAAATTTGATCATTACTTTGCTAGCATGTGAGATATGTGCAATTGTGCAGGAGTTTGAATATTCTGTGCATTGCCTTTCCTTGGGATTGGAATGAAAACTGACCTTTTCCAGTCCTGTGGCCACTGCTGAGTTTTCCAAATTTGCTGGCATATTGAGTGCAGCACTTTCACAGCATTATCTTTTAGGATTTGAAATAGCTCAACTGGAATTCTATCACCTCCACGAGCTTTCTTCGTAGTGATGCTTCCTAAGGCCTACTTGACTTCGTATTCCAGGATGTCTGGCTCTAGGTGAGTGATCATACCATTGTGGTTATCTGGGTCATGAAGATCTTTTTGTATAGTTCTTCTGTGTATTCTTGCCACCTCTTCTTAGTGTCTTCTGCCTCTGTTAGGTCCCTACCATTTCTGTACTTTATTGAGCCCATCTTTGCACGAAATGTTCCTTTGGTATCTCTAATTTTCTTGAAGAGATCTTGTCTTTGCCATTCTATTGTTTTCCTCTGTTTCTTTGTACTGATCACTGAGGAAGGCTTTCTTATCTCTCCTTGCTATTCTTTGGAACTCTGCATTCAAATGGATATATCTTTCCTTTTCTCCTTTCTTTTCTCAGCTATTTGTAAGGCCTCCTTGGACAACCATTTTGCCTTTTTGCATTTCTCTTTCTTGGGGATGGCCTTGATCACTGCTTCCTATACAATGTCATGAACCTCCATCCATAGTTCTTCAGGTACTCTATCAGATCTAATCCCTTCTATTTCTCACTTCCACTGTATAATCATAATGGATTTGATTTAGGTCATACCTGAATGGTCTAGTGGTTTTCCCTACTTTCTTCAATTTCAGTCTGAATTTGGCAATAAGGAGTTCATGATCTGAGCCACAGTCAGCTCCAGTCTTGTTTTTGCTGACTCTATAGAGCTTCTCCATCTTTGGCTGCAAAGAATATGATCAATCTGATTTCAGTATTGACCATCTGGTGATGTCCATGTATAGTCTTCTCTTGTGTTGTTGGAAGAGGGTGTTTGCTATGACCAGTGTGTTCTCTTGGCAAAACTCTATTAGCTTTTGCCCTGCTTCATTCTGTATTCCAAGGCCAAATTTGCCTATTACTCCAGGTGTTTCTTGACTTCCTACTTTTGGATTCCAGTCCCCTATAATGAAAAGGACATCTTTTATGGGTGTTAGTTCTAGAAGGTCTGTAGGTCTTCACAGAACCATTCCACTTTAGCTTCTTCAGCATTATTGGTTGGGGTATAGACTTGGATTACTGTGATATTGAATGGTTTGCCTTGGAAATGAACAGAGATCATTCTGTTGTTTTTGAGATTGCATCCAAGTACTGCATTTCGGACTCTCTTTTTGACTATGATGGCTACTCCATTTCTTCTAAGGGATTCTTGCCCACAGTAGTAGATATAATGGTTATCTGAGTTAAATTCACCCATTCCAGTCCA